>NC_136488.1:43920097-44045097 GCF_053919585.1 Euprymna scolopes
TTAAACCACAATAAAATGGAGTTATTTACATATTATTTTTGCTTAAATTAATTAGTGCACGTGGTTGAACTAAATTATTATGATAAAACTACCTGGCATTGATGCGTTTCTTCTCACACTTTAACAATTAGTATTGATTGGAACTTTAGAGTAAGTTCTTTGGTAGTGAGTTGAATCATTTGAATGTCTAATCCCAGTAAAGATGTGATGAAGGTATCATTTATTTTATGCTGCCATATGTTTAGCGCGGAACGGACGCAAATTGAATATTGGAGTATATTTCTCCTGATAAAATATCTTTTCGGTTATTTTCAGTCATATTTAATTTCGGAAGTAAAATTAATCCTGACGATTGTTTTATAAATCTAAACAAACCCGAATAACATTGATTTTTGATTTGGGCTAGCTCCAAACGTGACATCTAATTATGTTGATTTGATCTGATCTTCTGTAACATTATTAAAAATATATTATGCTCTTATTATTAAATAATTGAACACTCTTTAAGATTTCTTCTTAAAAAAAATCCATGAAACTTTGAGAAAATGCTTACAATACTATCCAGCTACTCCAGTCAGAAAATAAAATTATTTAAAGCAGCATTAGTGAAACTATGGCAGAAAATAGGAATATCGGTTGATTCTAGTGTGTCAAGTTATTATCGATGTTGAGAAAAAACACAATATACCACTAACTTGTTTATTGAAATAATTTTCAAACATTAAATGAACTAGGAAAAATGCTTAGAATACAATAGCTACATATCAATTTCTTCGTTGACATAATTAGTAGGGGGCATGCGATTCTTTTTTATGACACCTTTTATGTCGTACACAGTTATTCCTCGCGATACCTCTTGGAGAGCATCTTACAACTCGCGATACCTCTTGGAGAGCATCCCACAACTCATCTTTGCTCTTAAATTGGCGCCTACTTGCACAGAGACGTCGCTTTATGATACTCCAAAGGTTCTTAATTGGGTTAAAATCTAGTGAATTCTCAAACCACTCCATCTTCCGTTGCTCATTGAACCCCAGTTGTTGCAAATACTCTTTGCTTTTGTTTGTTGCACGCAAGGGAGCATCATCCTGCATAAAAATAATGGTTCCTCTGAACGTCAACCTTTGCTTCTTCAGCCATGGTTCAAAGTGCTCCTTCAGAAAAGCTGTTTAAGCATTTGACGTCACATTTACGCTTTCTGGAATACTCTTGAGCCAACTTAATTACCTCCGATAATCCCAGACCAAACCATTATCCCACCACCACCTTGTTGGAACTTTAAACGCTGGTGACGATATCATCCATCTAGGACCTATCCCTTGGTCCAGCCATCTGGACCCGCACTTCACCCGTGAACAAAACTTTGGAAAAATCCGTTTTCATGTTTCTCTCTGTCCATTTCAATCGGTTTTGTAGGTGATGTTGCTTTAATGGAGGCTTTGCCACAGGCTTAACAGACTTTGCCCCTTTTTTCAGAAGGCAACATCGAGTACTTTATGAGAAATTATTCAATCCGGCTTGATCAAAGATTACTTGACTTGTCTGGACAGGGTTCTTAACAACTTCACGTTTAATTTGGAGTAGAGAACTATGGGAAACAACTCTAGATTTACCTTCATCAGCTCTCTTACGTACCTTTGTAGGGTCCTTGACAAAGTTCTTCACAGTTTGATGGTACCTTCTTATCATTTTCGATGGTAGTTTTACCTTTTGTTAGCTGTTCTGTAATAGTACTCTTTTCAGCACTAATCAAACCACCTTTACGACCGATTTTATTGGCGAAACAAACTGCCTTGTTAATAATTATATATATATATATATATATATATATATATATATATATATATATATATATATATATTTGGTAGTAACATAAGTGATTATTAATAATAGCAGTTCAGAGTAAAAAAAACAACACTTTTCTAGTTCCGTCGGTGGAACACAATAAAGCAGGACTGCTTCTCAGCTAATAGTTATTTTCAAGTCCACTGAAAACGAATTCGTGTTGAGCCGCTTTCATAAATATTAAACTTCTGCTAAATAACCACAATCATTAGCAGGCATCACTGTCTTGTTACATCCTTCACCTGCCACTCATTTAACATTTATCCTCGAGTTGCTATTGGGCTTTGATAATTGATGACTTATTAAAAATTTTAAACTGCCTTTTAATGTAAAAGCATGCAAATAGACCGTCGACAAAGTAGCATTAAAATTTTATATTAATTATTGCAAAAGTTATATAAAGTTTGTTAATTTATAAAAAGGTAACGAAATATTTTTTGTCTTTTAGTTTTTTACACAGTCGACACCCGGGCAATGCTTAACTAATTTCATATAATTTTTGCAAGAATTGATATAAAAGTCTAGTGCTACATTGTCGATGGTCTATCTGCATGTTTTTACATTAAAAGGCAGTTTAAAATTTTTAATAAGATGTCACCAATTACCAAGACCTAAATTCCACTCGAGGATAAGTAAGATTTTGCCTGAAGCTGATACTACGTATGAGTTTTTCTATCCTCGGTCAATGAAGGGATAATCTTTCTGAATCGAGTCAATATTTATGTTTTTTCTAATCCAACGTGCCCCTTTATGGGAGTGGGGGTTTTCTCAGGTTAAAAATCGATTTTCTAAGTTATTATTTGTGGGGAGATAAATATGGACACTGTTCTTTTTGCCTTGACAAACCTTTCACTCTCTTTCTTTATATAGTTGTATACCTCCCCTCATCATCACACAGTTAACTATTGTGACATGACAGAAATTAGGCATTCCTTCACGTCTTAATGTGTATTTTTAGTCTCTTTCTCGTGCGAAAAATATTTTTTATGAGGTCGTTTTTAATGTGACACTCTATATTTCCAACAGAATGCATGGCATAAGGGCCTACTTCACAAGATTTCCAGCTACGGTATAACTGGAAACGTTTTCTCAATAATTAAATTATTTCTCTCTGAAAGGTTCATAAGAGTAGTGGTTGATGGGCAGCAATCAGAGGCCCACAGTATTAATGCTGGAGTCCCTCAGGGGTCCATCCTGGGCCCAACTCTCTTGCTGATCTACATCAATGATTCATTCGTTGACATCTATGCTGATGACACGACCATCGGCAACACATCAAAAGCCGTAAATGACAAAGCTCTTCCCTCTCCTCTGATCTTGAGCGCGTGGTTCAAGGGGAAGAGATGGCTGGTTACTTTTAATGCATCTAAAACCAAGCTCCTATCTTTACATCATCAATGCTCTGATCCTCATCTAGCACCAATTGAAATGGATGGCTCTCGTCTTGGGGAGGCTCCGTGTTTTGACAAGCTCCTGGGCTGACCTTTACTCCTGATCTGAAATGGAACACGTATATCAAGTCTGTTGCCCGGGCCGCTGGGAAAATGGTGGGATCCTTTTACCGCTCCAAACGATATCTCACTACTGATGCAATCCTCTATCTGTATAAAAGCCAAGTACGTCCAAAGATGGGGTACTGCTGCCACATCTGAGCATGAGCTTCTAAAAACAGCCTATCCTGCCTTGACAAAGTACAAAAAAGATTTCGTGGCTTAGTGGGGATGCCCTCTTCTCTTCCCTGCAACCTCTCTCTCACAGAAGAGACGTTGCGAGCATGTCTTTGTTTTATCGGTATTTCCATGGCAAGTTCTCGTCCGAGCTCCAATCTTTGACCCCCCCCCTCCTCGCGAATCTTTCACGATAAACAACCGTCTAGCTAAAACCACTGTTAGTAATTTCCCCACTCTTTATCTGTACCTAAATCAAAACGTAGATTCCATGAACATAGCTTCTTTCTGAGAAGTGCACGCCTGTGGAATTCTCTCCCGTTTGCCTGTTTCCCATCTGACTACAACCTGGATGTCTTCAAGTCCAACATAAACAAAATCGTCCCTTTAAGTAAGACACTTTATCAAATATCCAATACCAAGTATTACTACGATATTATCCCATTGATTATTGTACACAAAATAACCCTTATCCCCGAATGGCTTCCGGGCCTTGATAAGTGATGATCCCCCATCTAAAAAAAAAGAATGCAGCCGATATTGTGACAGCAATTAAAAAAAGGAAATTACTAAGGAAAGGTCACTGTTTATTAAGACCCAAAAGACACTCGAGGATAAGGGGTAATTAGTGTCAGGTGGTTGGTCCGCATGAAACCTACGTGATTAACGGTAATAATAAAACTTGGGTAGGGATTAATTATTTATAAGGGCGGTTTATCAAGAACTTATCGAAATTAGACTTGAAAACGACCATGTTATAGTCCGCGGGAAGCGGCCTCGAGGTATTGCGTTTCACAGACAAGCAGTTCTAGGAAAAAATTGCTCGTCTAATTTTGTTCTAGTTTTATGCACAGACAGAAAGAGAAACTGTTGACAGTCGTTTTAGTGAAACGAGTTAGTCTTGCAAATGTTATCAGGGGCATATATAGAAGCTCAGTCGAGTATCTGCCTTTTTACCGAGAACAAGACATGTGTTAAACTTTGAACTATACCGAAGTGAAGATTACTATTCGTTTTTTATTATTTTGACATTCTTTTTTAAATAATAATCTAACCACTATGTAATCCCACCTCCTACCCTTGTTTTCGCTGTTGTTTGGGGCTAACAACGTGACCACTTTTATTTCGGGGTAGGTAGAGTATGTGTGCGTTGTGGGGTGGCGTCTTTGGCGACGTTTAGCCGACCCCCTTCCCTCATATCATCGCCTGTGTCGCCGGCGATATCCGGCTTTTATCGTCCACGACGGCACTTGAGATTTTGGTGGTTTTTTTTCAGGGGCTTTTTTTTTATGTGACCTGCGGTTTCTGTAAGGGTGGGTATGGGCAGCAGTGGAAGAGTGGTCGAATGCGATTAGTTGATTGTTGGTTACTACAACAAGTGAAAAAGAAAATGAGAAAATAAAATGGAAACAACAATCGATTGAGAAGAAGAAGAAGAAGAAAAAGAAGAAGAAGAAGAAGAAGAAGAAAAAAAAAGGTATTGAAATACATCGAATAACTGAAAAAAGGCACATGCGAAAGGACAACGGTTATTCTTGAATTACAGTCATTCAATAAGTGTGTTGAGGAGGAAAGGCAATTTATAAACATCGCGGCCATGGAAGAACATTAAAATGTTTAGATATTAAAAGTAGATTGGTTATCGTCAAGTTTAGTCACTCCGTGCTTAAAAAAATATTGTTTTGTGCAGAGCTGTCGGCTGCAAAATTGAAACGACTTTTTTTTTCATTTTTTCTTTAAAATTCTATTTTTTTTTTAAATAAGCATTATAACAAAAACAAAAGTTGATAACATATTTTTGTTCATTTGCTTATTAATAGAAATATTTTTAAATTGAAAATAAATATGAAAAAAAAAACTCATTTCAGTTTGCCGTGAACAGTTCCGCATAAAGTAAAGTAAATAAAGTGTGACTAATCATCCAGTAGTTTGTTATTCTTGTAATCCTTATATATTACTAAATGAGAGATAATCTTCACTAACGATTCAGTCATTATGATGCATCTACAATTGAGAAAAGTACGATGAAAAAGGTGTGAACTTAATGTGAAATAAACCGAAGTAAAACAAAATAGCCACCGGATTTGAACTCATGTGGTGTTTATCAACAAATGAACCTCGAACTAAATCTCGAAATGATTAATAATCTCTCTCTCTCTCTCTCTCTCTCTCTCTCTCTCTCTCTCTCTCTCTCTCTCTCCACTAGCAAAAGTACTCGTCGTTGACTGAGTTCAAAAACAGCCTGCGGAAAATGGACTCTGATTTATGAAAGTATGATAGGTTATGAAAAGGAAGGGTTGTAAAGAGATAGCTTCGAATGTGGATGTATCAAAACGAAAAGCAAAATACGATGAAAATAAAAATAAAATAGATAAAGCCAATAATTTATTATACCATACCTGTTTACACTGAAACATTTATCACGATATTCTGTGGATCTATATTAAAAAAAACTTGTTAAACTTTGTGACATATTTCCATTCTATGGAGGTCAGGCGCGAACGAACACCCCATAATTTTAGGTAATCTCCAAAAATACCGTTAGGGCTTACAACATGGCCGCCAGAAGAGTCACGTGATCCGGTTGATCCAAAACATGAATCGTGCAAATGGAAAACGCAGCCTTGAAGGCAAACTTTGACAAACAATCACAATTTGTTTGTATTTAATTTTTTGTTGATATAATGTTGTTATAAAAATAGGCAAACTTTGAGAAACAATCTTAGGTTGTTTTTAGTTAAAACAGTGTTTATAAAAAGTATTTTATTCAGAACAAACAAGTGGTTGACTAGGTGTATCAGAATTTCATGTTTTGGATCAACCGGATCACGTGACTCTTCTGGCGGCCATGTTGTAAGCCCTAACGGTATTTTTGGAGATTACCTAATTTTATCATATCATATTTCATCAAACTGAAACATAATTATCACAGTATACTTAAACAGATAGATATGAAAAATCTTTATTAAAGTTTGTGCCTATTTCCATTCTATGGAGGCCAGGCGCGAACGCAGACCCCACAATTTTATTATGCCATCCCTATTAAAGTTAAAACATATTTATCAAAGTATTCTTATGTGCATCTATATCAAAAACACTTGTAAACGTTTTTTTTTTCAATTTTTCAATTTTTTATTTCCATACTTTGTGGACCAGGCGCGAAGTCAGGCCCCACAATTTTAATGAACCATTGTTCTGCCAGATCAAACATACCCATTCCTGTGTCTCGATACATATTTTACCATTATATGTAATCAGCTTTTTTAAAATAGTCACCCATATAGGAGCCTATTCGTGACCACACACACACACACACACACACACACACACACACACACACACACACACATTCAGCTATATATATATTTAAATGTACATAAAGTCAGAAAAACATTCGTACCGTCGGTTTCAAGCCCAACATAAGGGGGATTAGTTAATGGTAAATCGTAAATAATGTTAATGTTTCTGTCTGTCTCTCTCTCTCTCTCTCTCTCTCTATATATATATATATATATATATATATATATAATTTTATATTTTCAACAAAGCACAGTGCCACTTTGATATAGGAGTTACTATCAGGGACATAAGTTGCAGGGATACTATGTAGGAAGTATAGCAGCTAGATTGTGTATTACACCTGAACTTCTGCATGTCAGTACAGTTGGAAAAGCAGGAGCCCGAAAGGGAATTCCAGCAGTTCTGGGGAAGAAACTATTAGAGTAGAAGGCTTCCATACATCTGGAGATGCATACTGTTCAGTGGTGGGGATTTGCTGCTTGTCGGGTTTGACGGGGTTATTTGCGTCGAGAGGGTACAAAAGCTTGTAGTTCGTCGGAGCATTTACCATGAAAATACTTGTAAAACAGGCAAGGGGTGCAACATCTCCTCGGTGGAACAGAGATTGAAGCCTAGATGACAGTTCAGGACCCATCAGGGGTGCGACTCTCTTCTGAACCCTGATCAGGAGTAAAAGACTAGTAGGAGATCCATCAGCTCAAATGTGACAACAATACTCCATACATGGGCGAATGATACTTTCAGGCGTAAGTAACTTTCTAGTACGGTAGAGAGTCCTCCTTCGCAACAGCCTTGGCAAGAAGTACTTTCTGGTAACGTATCTTTAGCCATAACTATTGGTGGTGTAGAAGGTTTCTTATAATTATTGAAGGAAACAAGCTTAGTCTTGGCAGTATCGAATGTGACAATCCATTTTTGTCCCCACTTCACTAGAGATTGGAGGTATTCCTCTAGTTTTTTTGCTATTGCCTTAGATATGTGTGCATTTATATATATATATATATATATATTATATAAAAGTGAAAATGTGTGCGAAGACACTTCTCAACCCATATACCCAACGAATCTTTCATCTACAGACAGGAAATTTGGTATATAGGGTATTCCGACATGTCGAAAACTTTTTATTCGGTTTCCATTCGGAAAACCGGCTACAAAGGGATCAAGATTAAAAATCTCATGCGAAAATTATTTGTTTTACAGGATTAAAACTAAATAATTTTCAACATTATGATAAAAAATTCGTTACTTGTTTTTTGTTTTTTTGGGGTTTTTTTTTGGAAAAAATAAGGAAAATATGTCAACATTGTTTGCTGTTATTATGAAAAAATGAACCAATTTAAAATTTATTTGAAAAGAGTTACATTTTTTGGCTTGAAATTAAAGTTACGCGTGAATTAGTAATCAAATACACTAAACAAATACAAAATTTTACGGTACCTATTCTCCTGGTAAGATATATTCTTTTAATCAAACGTGTTAAAATGTAAAATAATATTTTATCATTCAGAAAATAAAATACAGTCACATTTGGACGAGTTTTAAGAATTTGTCGGCAATTTCTTCGGACATTTAAAGATAATATAATCCTCCTTCGTAATAGTTAGTATTGTATGCCCGTGACATTTTAACTTCAGCTGCGACTTTAGCAGCTCAAATGGTTTTTTTTAGTGACACAGCCTCCTATTTAGAAGGCCGTGGTTGCGCTTTTCTCGGTAGGGGAGAAGTTTTTATGGAATACTAAATTCACAAGCGATTTCAGGCTTCCTGTCGAGAGACAAGGTCCGTCACCTGAAAAATGGCGTTACACAAAATAGGCATAATAAGCAAGATTTGTCGAGCAGTCATACTAACGATAATGTATGAGGGCTTTTGATAAAAAAGAATGAAAAACGTAATATTTAGAACGTAAACATAACGTAACAAACATAATAAAACCGAAAGAGATGTAAAAAAGAAAAATAGAAGGAAGAGCCAAACGTGGTTTAAACCACCGTTCAGCGACACCTTAAAAAATACCATTCCGAGGGAATTTTACCAAATTATAGTAAAAAAATTCCCGCAAGGTAGTAAACTTGGATAATTAATAAAAAAAAAAACTGTCAAGCTATCCTTTTCATCATCTGCTAACTTAACAAATACCATTGGCTCCAACAACACGAAATCAAATGAATTTATGAAAAATAGAGATAAGACTGAAAATGTATCTAACAACGAAAAAGAATGTAACTGTCGGAACCCTACTGAATGTCTACGGGGGGACTGTTTAACCCCAAACGTTGCATACACATGTGAAGTTATAACAAGTAATGAAACTAAAGTATATATCGGGAGCACCGGAACGTTCTTTCAGGACATATATCGTAATCATCTAACATCGTTTAAACAAGTCACTGAGAAAGAAAATAACACTACAAGTAAGAAAACCAGCAACAACATAGATAGAAATGAATACAATAGAAGAGATAATAAAATAATAGAGACAATCACAATAATGACAACAGCAACAGAACCAATATCAATAACAAAAATAGTAAGAAAAAACTAAGAAAAACTCAACTGCATTAGCAGTATTGGTTAAAGAGTTAAAGAAGAAGAAAATTGAATATAAATTAAGATGGTCCATAGTAGGTAGAACGGAAAAAATATAAACCAAGCAAATCAAAAAGATGGAAGCTTTGCATACTAGAAGCATACTATATACTAATATGAGAAGAAAAATTATTAAACGGACAACAAGATGTAATTCGTGGATGTCTGCACAGAAATCGATACTTAATTTCACGCATTAGACCAGACTAAAAAGAACAACATAAACAGAAATGTAGAGTGAGTAACACACACACACAAAAAAAATGAAAAACATAGATTAATCGACCATGTAAGGATAATTTGGACATAAATAGAACAACCTAATTGAATGTAAGAGTATAATTAAATAAAAACTGGATATATATACTTAAAAATAATAAAATGAAAAGGCAAGAAGCAATTAAAAGAGAAAATGAACAAAAACCAAAAAGTATAATATAGGTAATAAAAAAGATGTGAGGGAAGTAACTCTAGTAATAAAAATATATTCCATGAAAGTGACCTACCCCTGAAACAAACTGCTTAACAAATCAATAAAAATTCGAAACTAAACAAAATGAATATTAAAAAAACTACGTAAAAATGTAGTAATAAAAATTATAAAAACATAGGCAAGAATAAAGAATAGAAAAAATATTAGAAATCAGCACTAAAATAAAACAAAATATGAAAATAAGTTGTAAGAAAATAATTTTGGTTTGCATGTACCCAAAGTGGCCGACCTGTAACCAAGTGGGGATTAAATTTCTGTTCTCAAACGAATGCACCAAGTTTATCATGCATAAAACTAACTTTTGGTTGGTAACATCGAATGCAAATCACACCTGACGAGTTGATGACAAAGAGCGTTTTTATGAAAACATAAAATCATAAAATTGTCATGCCATTAACGAAACGGCTGTAATGAAAGGACCCAAGATGAGATAAACAAGAGTTATATAAAGGAAAAAATGTAAGTCTTTGAATTTCAACAAAATTTTGTACTATATTAATATATATATAAATATAAATATATAATGCATATATATGTATGTATATATATGTATACATATGTATGTATACGTGTGTATATGTATGCACACGTATTTATGTATATATATATGTATGTATATATATGTATGTACGTATATATATGTACATATATGTATGTATATATATGTATGTATATACATTTATGTCTATATATCTATGTGTATATATATGTATGTGTATATATACGTATGTATATACATATATGCATGTAGATACGTATATATATATATATATATATATATATATATATATATATATATATATATATATATATATATGTATGCATATACATGCTGTGTCAATCACTTTAGTGCGGATTAGTAAAATATAGATGTTTTAATAAATACACATTATAAAAATTGAAAATTTAGTGAAATTTTGAAAATTTTCCTCTCTGCCACAAAGCCCTCACAACTATAAACAAATCATCTGTGTGGTTATCAGAACATTTTTTTTTAATGGAAACATAAAATCATAAAATTGTCATCCCATTAACGAAACGGCTTGAACGAAGAGATCCAAGATGAAATAAACAAGCATTATAGAAAGGAAAAAAATGTAAGTCTTTGAATTTCAACAAAATTTTGTACTGTGTAAATATATATATATACATATATATATATGTATATATATGTATATATATGTATATATCTATGTATATATATTTATGTATGTATATATGTATGTATGCATATGAATATATATATATGCATATAGAACTCGATTTGTTTCTTTTTTATTTTATTTTTCTCTCTCTCTTTCTCTTTCTCTCTCTCTCTCTCTCTCTCTCTCTATATATATATATATATATATATATATATATATATATATACATAGTGCAGATTAGTAAAATATCAATATTTCAATAAATATACACCACAAAAATTTAAAATTTAATGAAATATTGATATTTACCAACCGAGCAATGAAGCCCTCACAACTATAAACAAATAATCTTGGTGATTATCCGAACAACTTAATTGTGGCGGAGCTCATACGTCGAAATCGCCGAGAGGGTCAACCATATATATATATATATATATATATATATATATATATATATACTTTATATATATATATATATATATATATATATACATACGTGTGTGTGTGTGTGTGTGTGTGTGTGTGTGTGTGTGTGTGTGTGTGTGTGTGTGTGTGTGTGTGTGTGAATACATAAATTTATTCAACATAATTCCGATCGCACGAATATCTTGCTTGGTGTTTCCAATCTCAAAATAATAAGTAAATTACTTCTAAAACTATTTTAAAAATCTTGGTATAAGGATTTGTTTTATATACTGTATACCGGCACACACACACACACACACACACACAGACAGACGCACACACAAACACACATATATGGCTGTTTATCCTTCTGTGAAAGATCATTTTTGACACGTAAATATTCACTTTAACAGATCACGTCGTCGACTTAATTCATTAATCTCTTCAAAATAATTGAGACATATCTTTTTCGATTTAAATATGTTTTTTATTGCTGGAATAGTTTTTTTTTCTCTCCATTTTCCCCCTAACTATTTACATTTCAAATCGGTTAATCCTTTTTATTTTTGTTTTTATTCTTTATTAATCGCAGTGACATTAATGTAAATATTTTTCTGAATTTTTATTTTGACAACTTGTTATTTACGAAAATACTTAGTCTGTGCGCCAACCAACAACAACCAAGAAAAAGACAAACATGTTCAGACATCGATATAAATATGCTTGAGACTTGATAAACTCTCGTTGATAAACAAATACTTACAAAAGCATGATAAACAGTGATAAACATTTGACCATAAAAAAGTTTCGTGGAAATTCTATGGTGATTTTCTTCATAAAGAATTCCATTGTTATTTGATATATCAGTTTATCATTATTTTCATGGCGAGTGTTCGACTGAGTTTCAGTCTATGGTCGCTCCTGCAATGCATTTAGAACTGACACTTTCCTAGCTATAACCATTGGCAACAATCCCCCTCACTCACTGTGCCTAAATCTAAACGCAAATCTATGAACGAAGTTAATTTCCTAGAACTGTCCGCGTGTAGAACTTCCCAGCTGACTACAACATGGTCGTCTTCAAGTCCAATGTAAACAAGTTCTTCTAGAGTCGTTCGATTTAAATAATTAAATTCTTCCTAATTTCCTCCACTGCTGATCACTACTCTATTTTCTTGCTGATCACCTTAAATTCGTTTATTATTATCCTCGAGTAGCAATTAAGCCTTGATAAATAGTGAATCCCCTGTAAAAAAAAAAATAAATGAAATGTCCGACTAATATGAAATTCAATAATTTTTCAGATATCTTGTAGCATTACTACCAGAAATTCTTTTGAACCCAACAAATGGTTGTTGTCGTTTAGTAAAAAAAATTGTGTTGTTTTGAATATGCATCTAGTTATAGTAGCTAAAGTGTAGGTGCATTTTTATTCTGCACTTCCACCTCTCTTAGCTTTTTGTATAAGCCTGCATAATATTACGTATGCTAGTTGATATGTAATAATAATAATAATAATAATAATAATAATAATAATAATGATAATAAAAACAATACCATTATTTTGCTCTGGGTTTCTTTTGTAGAATTATTTTTACGGTTGACATTAGTATTACATGCAGAGTATTATATAACAAGTTTCTCTAAAAGATTCCCCTTCTCAGAGTTCAGAAAACATGTCTGTTCTTTCTCACAGTTAAAACACAATAGACAAAATTGTAGTAACCAACTTTTCACGTCTCTAGTGGAACCTCAACGTAATTTTCCATTAATACTTATTTTAAATTATACGGGAAATTTTCATTTATCTACGTAATCTTGCACAGCCTACATACAATGTTATTGCGTTCTCTTTTTGGTTTTCTGGGTTCCCTTTGTTTAGCGCATGCGTGTTAGCAATATTCGGCTTGTGCTACTTGCACGAGGAATGCATAATCAGACTTATTATAAAGATAATTATAAGAAAACGTGAAAAAAATTCCCCTAAAATAAAAATGACTATATTTACAATCAGACCATTCAGTCCGCGCATGTAGCGACGAGAGTGTGGTGTCAAATGTAAACGTTACAGATAAGAGAAAGATTACTTCGAATATATAGTAGAACCTCTTTTGGATTCTTGATGTATCAAAAGTGCGGTGTGTTTATTCGGCCCGAGAATGTAGAGATAAAATTCTATTTCAAACTTGATTGTAACAGAAAAGCGAACTAAATATTTCAAACTTTAATAGTAACATACCAATGAAATAGATATTGCAAACCTTCATAATAATGGATCAACAAAATTGCCGTTACAAACTTTAATAGTAAAAGACGAAAAGAAAATCCTGTTCAAATATGGGTCGTAACAGACCAATAAATGTCCTATTAAGTACCTCTTTAGTAACAGAACAAAAAATGATATTTCAAATTTTAATAATAACAAACCAACGAAAATTCTATTAAAAATTATAATAGAAATATAAAACAACGAAAACGCTATAAAAACTTTAATAGTAAAAAACCATAAACAATTCTATTTACAACTTTTATAGTAACAAACCAATGAAAATGCTATTACAAACTTTAATTGTAAACGTGCATCGAAAATTATATTTTAAACTTTTATAATAACAGACAAACGGAAGTGCTATTAAAAACTTTGATGGCAGAAAACTTAGAAAAATGTTATTACAAAGTTTAATAGTAACAAGCCAGCGAAAATGCTGAAACCTTAATAGATCAAGGGAATGATATTACAAACTTTAATGATAACAGGCGAAATAAAATTCTGTGCAAACTTAAATCATAATAGACCAATAAAAATCCTATTAAGTACTTCTTTAGTAACAGAACAAAAAGAAATTCTATTTCAAATTTTAATATTAACAAACTATTAGAAACTATAATAGAAAAAAAATCAACGAAAACGCTATTAAAACAGTAACAGACTAACGAAATGCTATTACCAACTTTGATAGTAAGGGACTCATTCAAGTCAGAGAATTTTGTCGAGATGCGGATATGCATAAAACATAACAAGCGTTCACTTTTCACATTTGTCGACTAAATGCGTGGCAAATCAGTTGACGGGAAGACCTTCAAATAATGATGATTGGATGCCTTTGGAATTTATATGCCTACACTTCACACTTGGCGATGATAATTTTATTTCAAACAAAAACATTACAAACCATAGAAAATGCATTTTTGATTTTAAATGTGAAGAACTGATTAAAATACCATTTCTAGCATAAGAGTGTCAGACCGTTAAACAGTTTGTTAATCTTGTGAGGGAGCAAAGTGTAGTATTGATTCTGATTCTACACTTCTTTCTGTGCTCGGTCAGTGGAGGAGAAATCCTTCTAGACTGAGGTAATAGTTATATTTTATCTAAGCCAGAGGGTTAATCTGTTATGATATAAGCTGCTCTATTTACTTCGGGACTTTTCTAGGTACAATATATGAAGTCACGACAAAACATCATGGTAGTAATTAATGGCATTTATGGCCACAGAATCTGACGACTACCTTCTGTAACACACTTGTGTTAATTCACTTTTGTTGATTATAACAATTGTATTGATTATTGCCGGCTTTTCAAGGCTACACACCTATCTAAGACAGTTGGATTTTCCCCACATGTAAACCAATATTGTGTCTAACTCTGCCCCTGTAAGGAGGGGGGATAAACAAATAGAAATACATACTTCCGAATAGAGATTATAGGATGCTTCTAAAATAAGTAAACCCATTCAATATCAAAACTTAGCCCTGCAAACTCTGTTTCGAACTTAAGCGTGACAGACCGACCGATCGACGATGACTTTTGTTAGATGTTTGGACGTATCTATCGTAAAATACGTTTGGACGTATCTATCGTAAAATACGTTTGGACGTATCTATCGTAAAATACGTTTGGACGTACCTATCGTAAAATATTTTTGGACGTATCTATCGCAAAATACGTTTGGACGTATCTATCGTAAACTACGTCGATTCAATCTGCGTGTTCAGCGATGAACTTGTATTTTCACCTGCAATGGTAAGGTCGAAATAACATTTTTAGAGCTCCGTTGATGCATTTTAAGTATAAAGATTACATTATGTTTCATGGACAATAGAAAGTGAACACCTGGTTTACATTTAACAACTTTGTAACTCTCCTTCTTGGCTATGTTTTTCATGAGCGATATTTCTGACAAAGGATTGGCAATCGCTATTTTCTGCGTCGGCTGTTTTTTCTTACTAAAATGTATGTGGATGTTTTCAATGCTGCGAAGCAAGTGGGCTCTCTCTACTGTGCTAGAAAATTACTCATACCTTAGATAATTCTATATTTCTACAAAGCCACCATTCACCTATCGAGAATTGTTGGGTCTCTGCCACTCGTCTCTCGCTGCTAGACAATGTTCAAAAAAGAGTCTCTAGCCTTATAGGTTCCGCTATTGATGTTAGATTTCAATGAGGAAAAACATTCAACTGCCCAAAATGTGAAACTTTAGATTCAGAATATGAATACGCATATAATCTAATCGGCAATCCTGTATGGAATAGGGCGCCTCAGGCGACAGGTAAGAAACCCATCTCCCCCTCTGAAAAGAAGGAGTAATGTCTGGGGGAATGTCTACCAGAGATCGAACAGATAGAACACTGTGATCTTAGCTAAATTCCAGATAAAAATAAATAAATGATCTAAGGGTCAACGAGAAATAGAGAAGAGGAGATGGGCTATAAACCTTATCAGATACGCAGTAGGAATAATATTTTATAGAAAAAGAAACTCACAAAAAGCGAGTGAGTATTTCTTTTCTCGGGAGGGGGTGTCTATAAGCCCCAATGAGTGAATTGAGATTCAGAATGATTGTCTCGAACGACGCCAAATAACGAAGCTTACTCCCGCCAAAATAGCGATAAAAGGCCGCTCGGAGTTAAAACGTCTAACTAAAATCGCTTCGGCGTTTCGTCAGTTGTCAAAATTAATTTTCGCGAATACTAAAAGGCGGGACATTAAAAAAATGATGAAGCAGATGTGGAATGTGTGATACGCCCTGGGACTAGCTTTTAGTATTACTTCATTCTCTTATATTTACGCATGAACACGAGTATAAGCACACACATCGACATACATATTCACATGTCAACACGCGTTGTACAGTATAAATTCATATATTTGGTTGGTGCAAAATAATGCCGTTTTTTATGTGTAGTTGAACGTCAAAAACGAAATTATTTTTGCACCAACCTAATACATACAAAACAAAAATCCTATTAAGTACCTTTTCTAACAGAATACAGAAAATGCTATTTCAAATTTTCATAGTAACAAGCTAACAAAAATCCTATTAAAAATTATAATAGGAAAATAAAACAACGAAAATGCTATTAAAAACTTTAAAGGAACAGAGTATCAAAAATTATATTCAAAACTTTCATAGAAACAAAAAAACGGTAACGCTCTTAAAAACTTTAATATCAACAAAGGAAAATGCTATTAAAAATTTTAATAGCAACAACCCAGTGAAAATGCTAAAACCTTAATAGTAATAGATGAAATTATTACACACTTTAATAGTAAAAAACGAAAGACAATTCTGTTCAAATTTGAATAGTAATAGATCAATAAAAATCCTATTAAGTACCTATTTAGTAACAGAAAAAAAATGCTATTTCAAATTCTAATAGAAAAAAAACAACGGAAATTCTATTAGGAACTATAATAGAAAAAAAGAAAACGCTATTAAAAACCGTAACAGACCAACGATAATGCTATTACAAACTTTAATAGTAACAAACTCATGACAGACAACACATCTTGTCGAGATTTTGATACACATGAAACATAACAAACATTTACTTTTAACATTCATAGACCAAAACGTGTGGCAAATCAGTTGACGGGAAGATCTTCAAATGATGATGCTTGGATACGATTAAAATTTAGGTGCCTGCACTCTACACTTGGCGATGAAAATATTATTATGTTCAGGAGTTACTTATTTATGTAAAATTGAAGCTATTTCGATATTTGCTACAATATTATTTTCTGATATATCACAATATTTCTGTTGCAATATTTTGGACTACTAATGGAGGTAGATATTTATTTGCTGCCCACCACAGCAAAATGTGGCACAAGTCCGGAAAGTGGGGATCAAAGCAGGTTCCCCTAAAGGAGGGACACTCCTGCAATTACAAAAATTACCTGAGTAACCCCGTCGGCATTCCCCAGTAGGGGCGCCTCAGGCAGTAAGCGATAAACTTACTGCACCGGAAAGCCTGGTGGCAAGGCCTGGGAGGGTGGACCTCCTAGGTATTACCCTGGAGGTTTACCTCAGTCCGACAGGTGCTGGGTCGGTGACCGCCCCCCCCCCCACCTCTCGGGCTTAGTGTCAAATAACGAATCCTTGACGAGTACTCTACCCTATTCCCCTGCAGCTGAAGCCACTAAGAGACCTTCCCATCAGACGAACTGGTGGGAGTATGGTCTCTCACAGTTAGGAGATTCTATTTATAAACGATGCTACTAAGAACTGACTAATCAAATTAATTCCCGTTCCGCTACCAACCAATAAGAAACCAGAATTGCTCCATATAAATTAAACCTTTTCTTTACCAACCTTGCATATTTTTCTGCGTGTCAACACGGGAAGAATCTTTTGCTCTGAACAAAGCAACTGTCTACTGAGAACCAGTCACCATCAGGACTTGTACAGAACAACTAACCATCGGAAACTGTTCTGAAACTAAACATGGCATCCAACTGTAGAATTTCTGATACGATTTACCACATGTAGCGAATGACCTTCAGATTGCTAGCAATATGATTTTTATGCCATCTATCCAGCCCCAAAAATGCACAATATCACTTAGTTGTAAGGGGCTACTATTTGGGAGTATGCGCACAGAAATACTATGTAGGAAAGTGAGTAGCGATACATATATTCACATAACGTTTAAATTTCTGAATGTTCGGACAGTTAGGGAAGGCAGAAACAGGTGTGAAATTATAAAGTCTAACAGTTCGCGGGGAAAATATTACAGTAGAATACTTTCCGGCTTTGAAGGACATCAACAGTTAACGTGATGCGTTAGTATTTACTACGAGGGAGGCATACTTGCTACAACTTTATCAGAGTCCATTCCATCAAAGTACTTATACAACAGGCACAGAAATTGAGCAAGATGGCAGAGATGAGAGAGGGGTTGAAGCTTCGTTGATAGCGCGGGATCTATCAGGGATTTTAATACCTTGTTTAAAAGGGAGACACTAATGCTAGATACACTAGTCCAGATATGGCAACAGTATTCCATACATGAGCGAAAGTTGGCTCTGCATAGATGCAGGAAACTGTCAGGTGCTAGTATTGTTCTAGCACAGCAGAGGGAACCCACCAATATTGGCAATGTTTGTATTCTATTTGTTCAAATTCATGTGTCATGTGAATAATAATATGATGAGTTTGAACGATATAAGCTCTTCGGTAGAGTGTTATCCGACATGCCAATCTGTGGCTGAGAACATTTTCGTAGTTGTAAAAGGAAAGAGGCTAGTCTTATTAGACTTAAATATTACATACATTGGACCCTTATTCTTACAAGGTGTAGTTTCAGACATTGCATTTACATATATATATATATATATATATATATATATATATATATATATATATATGTATATATATATATACCTCGACATATATATATTTTGCTTATATATATATATGTATATATGTATATCCTTCGACATATATATACATTTGGCATATATATATATATATATATATATATATATTAGCCTGGGTGCCCGGCGTTGCCCGGGTGTTTGGATGTGTGTTGAGCAAAAAAAAAAAAAGAGGTAGTAGGAAGGCAGGCTCGAACCCGTACCGCGAAGGAGGAAAAGAGCCGGTTAAAAAAACCTAACATCTTTGCAGTTACGACCACCGCCAAACCTGAAGTGACTTGTATTTACATTAAGGCTAGACAATCGAAAGGAGAGGATATAAAGATCGGCGAAAAAAGCGACCCCTCTGTAGAAAGGTGCCTAGTTGAAAATGAAGATGTTAATGTTTTTAGCTAATTATTCAATATTTGTCGTATGAATAGTCGAACTTCAAAACAATACTGATCTTGGTAAAATCCGTCGCCTCTGTCGAAAGTTTTAGGCAGACATACATACATACATACATACATACATACATTTATATATTGACAAGCGGGGGTACCCGGCGATGCCCGGGTGTCTTGAGGTAAATCAAAACTCCGGGGGGGGGGGTTAAATACTAAAAAAAAAATGTTTTGGTAGGTGAGTGTATGAGGATCGAACCCGTACCCTTGAGTTGGAAATTAATGTGTGAAAAAAAAAACGTGCTAAGTTAACCATTGAGCCACGTCGACAGACAACATTAAGCAGGTTATTTAACTATAAAAACAGGCGTGCGCAATAAAAGTTAATTCTGCTGCTTCCATTTGACCTAATTAAGAAGGGCAAATAGAAGTCACACAGCGTTTGGGTTTGTTTACCCAAATTTAACTGTTTCTTCCCCCAACAGATGTTGGGGAGGGGGAAAGCCGCTCCCAATTGTCCAGATTGAATAGCAACTGATCAAAACTGATTGCTTCTGGACGTTTTTCCCGGCGCAATGCCGAAGACGTCGTTTGAGTTTAGTTTCACTTTATTTATACTAAAAAGCCCAATCAACACGCGAGAAGCCAAAATAGCTATAATTTTGTAAAAATCGACGTAAATAAATCTATACGCTAAGCGGTTTCCTAATTCCTAGACATTATTATATAGGACCTATATACACAGTTGTAAGCGATAGTAATGAACCCGGGACTGTGTGCGAGAAAAGCCTTTGCCAGACATACACGAAATGATCACACACATTTTGCCTCTTATATATATAG
Source organism: Euprymna scolopes (assembly GCF_053919585.1). NCBI lineage: Eukaryota > Metazoa > Mollusca > Cephalopoda > Sepiida > Sepiolidae > Euprymna > Euprymna scolopes. The sequence continues at coordinate 43,940,434 of NC_136488.1, forward strand.
ATAAAAAGATAATAATAATAACTAAAAAATTTTGACCCAAACCGATGAAAAAGCTTGCCCTATCTCTGAATACCCTTTATGTCAAATTTCAAATGTTTAGACCAGAAATTGTCTGAGTATTTAGGTAGAGACTACAAAGGTCAATTTTTTTAAACTTTTACCCCATTATGACCCTCTTTACATTTATTGTTTTGGGCTGAAATCAAGTTATTAAGTTAGACCCATGTCCAAAGAACCTATATCAAAAATTCCAAGTGTTTAGACCGAAAATTGTTGGAGGAATTAAACGATTTGACGTTTGAGAACTCTACCAAAATTGTTGGAGGAGTTTGGTAGAGTTTTCAAAAGTCAAATAGTTTAATTTGACCCCTTAAAAGCAAAATTTCTGGCTGAAAACGGATCACAAAGATTTTCCCAATATATATATCAAATTTCGGATTTGTAGACCAAAAATTGACAAAGTTATTGCGTAGGGTAATGTACACAGACCGACAGACACACAGAGACACACACAGATACACAGACACGTTCACACACACACACACACACACACACATATATATATATATCTATATATATTTAGTAATGTGATTGATAATTTAAAAATCAAATTATAATTAAATTAAAAATTCGTTTCATAAGGAACAACAACAAAATCAATTATTTGTACGATCGTTTCGGAAAACAGTGTTTTTATTGTGGTAGACATCAGGTTACGGACAATAATTATTACCTATAGTTTTTTTAATAAACAAGGTTTCCTCATCAGCAAATTGTGAAGGGTTTTTATTAAATTTAAAAGACACCATAAATAAACCTAGCATTAAAAGTAAGGCAGATGTATCTTTTAATTTTTCGCCTTTTGAAATCAGAAATTATGGATAAAGTACTCATATAGATGCTTGCTAAAGCATCTATATGAAAATTAAAAATTAAAAGATATATCTGCCTTACTTTTAATGCTAGGTTTATTTATGGTGTCTTTTAAATTTAATAAAAACCCTTCACAATTTGCTGATGAGTAAACCTTGTTTATTAAAAAAAACTATATGTAATAGTTATTGTCCGTAACTTGATGTCTACCAAAATAAAAACAGTTTTCCGAAACGATCGTACAAATAATTGATTTTGTTGTTGTTCCTTCTTATGAAACGGATTGTTAATTTAATTATAATTTGATTTTTAAATTATCAATCACATTACTAAATATTAAATTAGCTCAAGGATATTTACGTATCGAGCTTATTATATATCTAAATTACAACGAGCACTTTTTCTTTCCTGTATTTTAATTAAACTAGTAATTTCACTATTACATTAAAATACACTCTGCTGTTTAGACTATTTTTCCAATCTCCTTTAAATTATATATATATATATATATATATATATATATATATATATATATATATATATATATATATATATATAACACCTTTTTTAGAGAATTACAACAAAAGTGCATTTAGGAAGTTTTATCACCGGATATACAGGCTGGCCCAGCGTACCAAATCAATAGTACGTTCTTTGATAAGACAGGAACGCGTTCAAAATGAATGTTTCTGTTTAGAGCACAATTGAACCGTGATAACAACCTTTTGCATTTAAAGCTTTAATCCAAGCCATTACGTAAACATAATTTATAAAATCAACATTAGGTGTTAAGCAGTGTAATATAGACTACACGGTATTGTGGGCTAAGTAAATACAAGGAGGCAGTTAAAGCTTCTGTCTCGTGTACCGAGGTTTACCCATAACTAGATCAGGCAATCAATCGAATCGATGGAATAATGGGCGATTTTACGATTCCGATATCAATAAAAGTATTGAAAGTTGATTCGCATTCAGTCTCGGGCAACGTAGGGTTTCCCTGCTCGTATATATATATATATATATATATATATATATATATATATATATATACTAGCAAAAGTACCCGTCGTTGACTGGGTTCAAAAACAACCTAAAGAAAATTGGCTCTGATTTATGAAAGTATGATAGGTTATGAAAAGGAAGGGTTGTAAAGAGATAGCTTCGAATTTGGGGGTATCAAAACCAAAGCAAAATATAATGAAAGTAAAAATAAAATAGATAAACCCCATAATTTATTATACCATACCTGTTCACACTGAAACACTTGTCACAATATTCTGTAGATCTATATTAAAAAAACCTTCTTAAACTTTGTGACATATTTCCATTCTATGGAGGTCAGGTGCGAACGAACAACCCATAATTTTATCATACCATATTTCTTCAAACTGAAACATAATTATCAAAGTATACTTACGCAGATAGATATGAAACGTCTGTATTAAAGTTTGTGCCTATTTCCATTCTATGGAGGCCAGCCGCGAACGCAGACCCAACCATTTTATTATATCATCCCTATTTAAGTTAAAACATACTTATCAAAGTATTCTTATGTACATCTATATCAAAAATACTTGTAAACGTTGTTTTAATTTTTCAATTTATCATTTCCATACTTTGTGGACCAGGCGCGAACTCAGACCTCACAATTTTAATGAACCACCGTTCTGCCAGATCAAACATGTCCAATCCTGTGTCTCGATATATCTTTTATCATTATATGTAATCAGTTTTTTTTAAATAGTCAAGCATATAGAAGCTTATTCGTGACCACACACACACACACACACACACACACATTCACATCCACACAAACATTCAGCTTTATATTATATATATATATATATATATATATATATATATATATATATATATATATATATGTACATATATATATGTACATATATATATACTAGCATGGATGCTCGGCGTTGCTCCGGTGTTTGGAGGTGTACGCTGAGCAAAAAATAAAAATAAAATAACGGTCAATTTTTTTAACTTTGACCCCTATTATGACCCTTAACATTTATTGTTTTGGCCTCAAATCAAACTACTAAGTTAGACCCATGTCCAAGGAATCTGTATCTAAAATTTCAAGTGTTTAGACTCAAAGTTCACGAAGGAGTTTTGTAGAGTTCTCAAAGGTGAATTTGACCCCTTAACAGCCAAATTTCTAGCCCAATCCCCATCACATAGATTTTCCCAAATATCAGTACACAGTATATCAAATTTCGAGTCTGCAGACTAAAAATTGACAGAGTTATTGCGTAGGGAAATGTACACAGACAGACACACAGACATGTTCACTTTTATAGATGTAATAGAATGGTACCTGGTGTTGCCCGGGTGTTTGGACGTTTATGCTGAGCAAAAAAACAAAAAAAGCGGGTACTTTTTTTAACATTGACCCATATTATGACCCATTAACCTTTATTGTTTAGGGCTCTACTAAAATTATTAAGTTAGACCCATGTCCAAGGAACCGATATCTAAAATTTCAAGTGTTTGGACACCAAATTTTCGGAGGAGTTTATAGTAGAGTTCTCAAAGGTCAAATCATTGAACTTTGACCCCTTAACAGCCAAATTTCTGGCCGAAAACCGATCACATCGATTTTCCCAAATCTCAATACCCTGTATATAAAATTTCGAGTCTGTAGACTAAAAATTGACAGAGTTATTGCGTAGGGAAATGTACACAGACAGACACACAGACACGCTGACAGACACACAGACACGTTCACTTTTATAGATATACAAGCATGAGTGCCCGGCGTTGCCCGGTTGTTTGGAGGTGTGTGTTGAGCAAAAAAAAAAAGTGGTAGTAGGAACGCAGGCTCGAACCTATACCGTCAAGGAGGAAAAGAACGTGAAAAAAACATTACGTCTTTGCTGTTACGAACACCGCCAAACCGGAAGTGACATAGGTTTAAATTAAGGCTAGAAAATCAAAAAGAGGGGATGACTTTCGAAAATATCAGCGAAAAAAACGATACCTTCCTGTAGGAAAGTGCCCAGTTGAGGGTGAAGATATTAATGTTTTTAGCCAATTCCTCAGTATCTTTCGTCTGAAGGATCGAGCGTCAAAACCATACTGATCTTTTGAAAATCTGTCGCCTCTGTCGAAAGGTTTAGACAGACATGCAAACATACATACATATATACATACATTTATATATTAGTAGCTAAAATTTTCGACACAATCCTATTAAAAAGCTGGCCCTATCTCTGAATACCCTTTATGTAAAAGTTCACATGTTGAGACCAGAAATTGTCTGAGTAATTTGGTAGAGATCGCAGAGGTCAATTTTTTTTATAACTTTGACCCCTATTAGGACCCATTAAAATTTATTATTTTGGGCTGAAATCAAGTTATTAAGTTAGATCCATGTCCAAGGTACCTATATCTAAAATTTCAAGTGCGTAGACCCAAAATTGTCGGAGGAGTTTGGTAGAGTTCTCAAAGGTCAAATCGTTGAACTTTGACCCCTTAATAGCAGAATTTCTGACCAAAAACGGGTCACATCGATTTTCCCAAATCTCAGTACACTGTATATCAAATTTCGAGTCTGTAGACTAAAAATTGACAGAGTCATTGCGTAGGGAAATGTACACAGACACACAGATACACAGATACACAGACACGTTCATTTTTATAGATATACTAGCAGGGGTGCCCGGCGTTGCTCGGGTGTTTGGAGGTGTATGCTGTGCAAAAAAAGCAAAAAAACAAAAAAAATCGTTAATTTTTTAAAACTTTGACGCCTATTATGACCCCTTAAAAGTTATAGTTTCTGGCTCAAATCACTTTATTAAGTTAGATCCAGGTTCAAGGAATCTATATCTAAAATTTCAAGTGTCTAGACCCAAAGTTGTCGGGGGAGTTTGGTAGAGTTCTTAAAGGTCAAATCGTTGAAATTTGACCCCTTAACAGCCAAATTTCTGGCTGACACCCGTCACATCGATTTTCCCAAATATCAGTACCCGGTATTTCAAATTTCGAGTCTATAGACTAAAAATTGACAGAGTTATTGCGTAGGGAAATGTACACAGACAGACAGACACACAGACACACAGACAGACAAACAGACAGACACGTTCACTTTTATAGATATATAGATAGATAGATAGATGTATACACATATATATATATGCATATATACACACATATATATGCATATATACATATATTTATATATTTATATATATATATAGATATATAGATATACATATATACAGGGTGACCAAAAAAAAAAAAAAAACAGGAGACATTCAATTGTTTTTCTGAACATTTTACGGTCAACGGAGAAAAAAAAAAGGCCAAAGACCCTAGTGTTTTGATGTGATGTTTTGAATATAATAAACTAGTTATGACCAATGTTTAATTTCATTCCGACAAAACACTAAGAAATAGGGCCTTATCAGAGTTGGGCCCGTATTTTTTTTATGTCACACTTTATATATATATATATATATATATATATATATATATATATATATATATATATATATATATATATATATATATATATAAAGGGGTTATAACGTTAGTCTAAAGAGCAGAGTGTATTTTAATGTGATGGTAAAATTACTAATTTAATTAAAATACAAGAAAAGAACAGTGCTCGTTGTAATGCAAATATATAATAAGCTCGATAGGCAAATATCCTAGAGCTACTGTAATATTTAGTAATGTGATTGATAATTTAAAATTGAAATTCAAATTAAAAATTAAAAATCTGTTTCATAAGAAGGAACACAACAAAGTCAATAATTTGTACGATCGTTTCGGAAACGATATTTTTATTGTGATAGACATTATTAAGTCATGGACAATAATTTTGACATATAGTTTTATTTTAAACAAAGTCTCCTCATCAGCAAAAGTATTGGGTGTTTTTTTTATATATATATAAAATACACCATAAATAAACCTAGCCTTTTTTTAAGTAAGGCATATGCATCTTTGAATTGTTCACCTTTTGAAAACAGATTTTTAATTTTTAATTTGAATTTGAATTTTAAATTATCAATCACATTACTATATATATATATATATATATATATATATATATATATATATATATATATATATATATATAAAGCTTAACCTCTGATCTATATACTGCAATGCCAAATTTGGACGTGCTGTGTTGTGTATAAACATCATTGCTATCGCTCCTTATTCCCCTTTCTTTATATCCCTCCCTCAACATTCACGCCCAACACCCGAGCGATGAGGGGTGAATTCGATCGCATCTCCCACGCCAGGGTGCATCTTATATGACAGGAAACAGCGCAATCAAAACAGAGGAAGAATACTGAATCTTGCTGCTTAATTTCCTTAGTATTCTCCGCACCCTCCTTTTACACCTTCTCCTCCGCCACACGCTACTTGCCTTCTTTTGAAGAATATTTAAGAACATAGACGTAGCCCCCGTGTAGATGTTTATACTCAAGCAGTGCAGCTGGCATGTGGTTGTGATTGGCTCAATCTGACGCAGTTCTAATCTTCAACAACTGCAGTGGTTACTCCTCACCAGAATGCCCACTTCAATTGGCGAAAGCATAACATATCTATTTCCCCACTTACTTGTTCTCTCATCTTCGCTCTTTCTCTCTATCTATTTGCGTTTTTTCTCTGTCTCTCTCTCTCTCTCTCTCTCTCTTTCTCTCTCTCTCTTTCTCTCTCTCTATCTATCTATCTATCTATCTCGTTCTCTCTACAAATATATGTTTTTATATACTAGCGGAGCGTGTGGAAATTCCACACGGGACTCGTTCATATGTAATATATTGATATTGACATTCTGTAGATGTTCAGTGTAAATGGAGACGCTCTGATATTATTGTACCTATTTACAATGCCTCCCCACGGGACAGAATTAGACACCAGGGTCTTTTTTTAACGTGGAGAAAAGGTACAAAAATAAAAATTGTCTCAGTCGTGAAGGATATCTCCTCCACTGAAAGAGAACGAGAAATGGAAGTGCCGCATCTGAAGAACAGATACTGCACTTTGATCTTGGCCAAATTGTAGCTTTTTTGTTAAAACTGCAAAACTATTTTTCTAAGCTATCTCGAACGCCCAGCAAAACCCGGTCGAAAAGTACGCTTAAATATGATATTTTAATTCTTGCCGATTTCGTATATATTATTATAAATTTAATGTTCTATCGATTTTTATATGTTATAAAGTTGTAATTTCAATAATGAAAACATATCCATATGATTTGGGTGCATTAACTTGAATCGAAACTGAAATAAAACATATATAAAAAATATATGCATATATATATATATATATATATATATATATATATATATATATATATATATATATATATATATATATATAACTTGAGTTCCTTCAGACATAATCGAAACCGAATCCAAAACTTATGAGGAATTCTTGATAAAATTATTTATGAAAAAATAGATGATTTAAGTGCCATCAGCTGTAGTCGAAACCCAAACCCAAACTTATGAAGAAGTCTTGGTAAAATTATTTATGACAAGAAATAGAACATAACAATTGAACGACCCGGATGTAAGCGTGGCACAAAAAAGAAAACACACGCTATCGTATTAATATATAGATATGCATTTAGATACATATACATATTCACATGAAAGATTATAAGGAGATATTTTATTTTGTCTGCCGATATTCAGTATTTACTTCAACAGTGTTCATTACGTGAGTATAGCCAAGTAGTAAATTTATGGTGCAAATAGCGCCATAGGTTCTGGATTTGAGCCTCGTGTTCAGGTTGGGAAAAGTTAGGTCATGTGTTACTTAGTCGACGGTGTAATAGCAGAAATTTAAGCTTTTGGTGTTCTAAATTAAAAACTCGGAACTACTGTTCCAAACTTAAAAACGTCTTAAAATCAGTAAAAATATTTTAAACAGTACTTCTGCATTTATGTTATTATATTATGTTATTATAAATAATGTTATTATTTAGAAACCCATTCTTAACATGGACAGGGGGAGGGTGTTTTGTAACTATTCTGTACCTTTACCTAGCAATTTAATAAACAAATGTATCGTAATAATTGAATTTAACTTGAAGATATTATTTGAAATATAGCGCCGTAACATAGACGTATAAGCACCCTAAAACTTATCTTGATAAGGAGAAGAGAAACTTATTTTACCTTTGACAACATTAATTTGTTATATATTTGTTTGTTTATTACGTTTGCAGTTTGTTGTTTATAATAACTAACAGTTCAGCCCAGCTTTGCTCAGGCCCTATGTATTGATCATAACTTTATGTGCATATGTATATATATATATTAAAAAGTTTGACTCACGTCCAGGTAATCTAAATCTAAAATTTCAAGTGTTTAAACCCAAAATTGACGGAGGAGTTTGGTAGAGTCTGCAAAGGTCAACTATTTCAACTTTTATCTTTTGGCAGCCAAATTTTCACCCCAAAACTGACCAAAAAGCTTGCTGTATGTCTGATTACCTTTTATGTAAAATTTCAAATGTTAAAACCCAAAATTGGCTGAGTATTTTTCTAGAGACCGCAAAGGTCAAATCCTTTGAACTTTGACCCTGTGACAGCCAAATTCCTGGCCGAAACTGATTCAAAAGATTTTCCCAAATCTCAATACCCCTTTATGTCAAATCTCGAGTCTGCAGACTGAAAATTGATAGAGTAATTTGGTAGGTAAATGTGCACACACACACACAAACAATTCCACTTTTATAGATATATAGATAGATTGATCAATAATTCTTTAAACTGTATTTTGGAAGTGGTACACAGATTGCGCGCCATGATACACTATCATTTACAGCCCGTGAATGGTTTAAAAAATCGTAAAAAATAATGATATGGGTGCATTTTTAAATCTTTTATGGGGATGCCTAAAGACCGCACAGATCAAAACAGAGGTTGCTATTTTATTTATTGTTACAACGTCGACCAAGTACCACGTGATCTAACATTTCCCGAAGTAAAAACGATGCTCGAATTTCAGACCCCATTGCACTATGTGAACGGTAAAAAAATATATATATTTATTAAACTACAGAAAATTTACGCTTTCTTTTTATTAATTTGTATTTAATCTGACCAGTCCTCACAGGGATGAAGCGCGAAAAATTCTCTGTAGCTTAATTGCTATACATTTTCATAACTTATTATGTGTATGTGTGCGTGTGTTTTTGTTTATTAACAAAGAAGTCACCACTTATCAAGGCCCAGATGTCACTCGAGAATAAGTATTAAAGAGTGTACAGAAGTCAATGGGAAGTCAAGAGTTGAAATTTGGTAAATTGGTTTATATAAGGGGACGGCTCATCAAGAACTTGTTTACGTTGGAATTGAAGACGACCATACTGTAGTCAGCTGGAAAGCAGGAAAAAGTTGCAAAAACCTAACGTCGTCATCTCTCCTAACGGGGATATACATGCGACTGGGGACCGCTTGCGCTTGTGAATTTCATACTCCCATGAAACTTCCTCCTTCGGAGGAAGCCGGTTAAACCCTGAATAGGTTGGTGCTGACTGCTGACTGCACAGATAAAGAGTGGGGGAAATTAGTGGTAGCGTTTTCAGCTAGACGAGTGTTTCTCGAGAATGTTTGGCGAGGGGGGACCATAGATTGGAGCTCAGACAAGCACTTCCCATGAAAATAACGATAAAGCAGAGACAGGCTCGCAATGTCTCTTCTGTGAGAAAGAAGTTGCAGGGAAGAGAAAATGGCATCCCCTACTAGGTTACGAAGTCTATTTTGAACTCTGTCAAGGCAGGATAAGTTCTTTCTAGCAGCTCCTGCCAACATGTGGCAACAATACTCCATCCTTGGACGTAACTTGCTCTTATACAGGTAGAGAATTGCATCAGCAGGTAGATAATCTGCGGGATCGATAAGGGAATCTTACTATTTTATTATCGACTGATTTGATGTGTGTTCCATTTTAGATCAGGAGTAAAGGTCAAGCACAGAAGCTTGTCAAAACAGGCGAAAGATATTCATTTCACTTGATGCCAGATGGGGATCAGACCGTGAATGGTGTATTAAACGTAACTTTGATGCATTAAAAGTAACTTTGATGCATTAAAAGTAATTTTTCCTCCATTGTACCACATGCTCAACATCAGAGGAGAGAAAATCAAAGAGAACTTGGTCGTTTACGGCCTTTGATGTGCTGCCATAGATGGTAGTGTTGTTAGCATAAATGTCTACGCATGATCTAAGAATGTGGTTTAGAAAATCCGTGATGTAGATCAGGAAGACAGTTGGGCCCAGGATCGACCCTTGAGGGACTCCAGCATTAATACTATGAACTTTTTATTTCTGCCCATTAGCTACTACTCTTATGTACCTATCAGAGAGAAATGATTTAATAATTGAGAAGACATTTCCAGGTATTCCATAGCTGGAGATCTTGAGAAGTAGACCTTTATGCCATACCCTATCGAACGCCTTAGATACGTCCAGAGCAATTACCCTAGAAAGGAAGCCTCCGTCGGGAGATTCCCTAATTCTATGAGAGATAACCGAAAGCACATCTGCTGTAGATCTAGCAGAACGGAAATCATATTACATGTCACTAAAGAAGGTTAATTTTTACTGAGGTGGTTGACTACGTTTCTATTTAACACAGATTCAGTAACTTACTCATGATGCAAAGGAGACTTATTGGTCTGTACTGGGAGGGAGAGTCATAAATACGGAGCATACTGATGATTCCAGGGTGTTGGAAAGCAATTCTTCTTAGAAAACGCTTAAACAGCTTTGTAAGTATGGGAACTAGTTCTGTTTGAAGTTTTTCAGTACTATAATTGGAATGCCGTCAGAGCCAGTCACTTTACTGGAATCAAGGTTTTTGATTAGCTTGGTAATAGCACATACAAATATTTGTATGTCGCATAGCGTATTTTCTGATACAGGAGGGAAAAGTGTTGGCGGTGTTGGTCGCATACGGTAGAATTGTTGTGTAGCAGGGGTTCATATTCGGACACATATATAACGGAACTCATGTACAGACATAACGGTGTTCTTTTAACACATATAATAGGAGAGGATGGTATGATGCACAGTTCTTAACAGAGAAAAGAGGAGGCATCTGTTCTCTCCGAAGAGTTACACAAAGTTCATTATCAGATGATAAACATAATTATCTTTCGTTCGTGATGAAGGGTGACACAAGACAACAGTTACAACACAATGATGACTTTTTGTTCATCTGATCGGCCGGTCGTTTGACGTCAGGAATTCAAGTTTGGATCTACATAATCTAAATGTTTTCCCTTCGCTTTCGAGGGATTAACTGACCAACTCTCTGGCTCTCTTGTTGACGGACTTTTCTCTTCTGCTGACTGACTAAAATCCGAACCCATAATATGGAGCGATGTCCTTTATCTATGACGTCAGAAGTGTGTTTTTCAAATGTGACCAATTTCACGGAGCTTTACATATGTTTGTACAGCACACTTTTGACAACAAAAGAATCTTCATTCTAATCTAACCTATTTTAAACAATATCATTTAATTTGCATTGTTCATTCTTTTAGCTGACATTTTTAATATTCCGATTTCTAAAAGAATAGACAATCAACTCTTTTTTCTGATACAAACAATATTTAACTATTCTAATAAAATTTAACAATAGACTAAATTTCTAATATTCCATTTCTAAACTTTGTCTACAGGGTTCGATTCTAGGCTTATCCTTATCTAATTTTCACTTATCTAATATTCTTCTTATTTACATAGAAAGATGACAGCCCTTTTCCATATAACAGAATTAGCTGCAAAGTTCTTGGCAACGTGTTTGGCTTTGTCTAATGCTGACGAGATGACCTCAGGTCTATTGATGATAGTTGGGATAGAGCACACGCTTTTGTTCAGTGTCCTGTTTGATATTTTCCAAAACTGGTGGGAACCAAGCCGCTGCTCAGCCACTTTGGACTTGACGGACTGAGCATACAACTCTCTGGTCTTATTCATTTCTCTTTTACAGTGGTTGCTGGCGGTCCTGAAATCAGCTTTTGTCTCAGTACATCTGTTACGTTAGACGCAATGGAAAAAGTGATTTCTGTGCGCAATGGCAGCTGAGGACTTATTAGATTTTGTTTTTATTTTAACTGATACAACAGAGTGGTAAGAAGACCCCAGTGAAAACAAAACTGAAGAGGAACATAGCTCAGGGCAAGTTGTGAGGGAAAGATCTAAGAGATTTGTGTACTGAGTGTCAGTATCATGGACACGGATGGGTTCGCGAACAATCTGAGTGAAGTCATAAGCAATAGGGAAATCGTGATAGAACCTCCCCTCATCATCTATCTTCTTTGGGTGGGTTAACCATTCCACATTTGGAACATTTAAGTCTCTACAGACGTGAATGTTAGTGGATGGATGAGCAGATAGGGTCTGGCCGATTGTCTTAGATATGCTCTTGAAGATAGTAACTCCGATGTTGTGGGGGCGATAGAGTGAAAATATAAACGCAGTAGTGTGATCAATTGCTACCCGGTAGCACATATAGGGTAAATTAGGGTCTTCTCTGGAGATGTTCCTACAGCATGGGAAGGCATCTTTAATGTAGGCACATATTCCATGCTCATGGCGATCTTGGGGATCAGATTTGGATGTTAAGTTAGAGTATCCTTTCATTACAAACTCTTCTAGGGATATAGTGTATCCAATGCCAGTTTTGCCTAAGTATAATAGGTCTGATTGAGTCTTCTATAATTGGGTTTCAACCTCTGATGTTGGAGGAGACATGGTAGTGGTGGCCTAAATTGGAAGTTGAAGATCTGTGTTTAATCGTGTATTTTTCTGGAAATTTTTATGATGGAGTTTTGAGATTCGGGGAATAGGTCGACAGACTTGCTTAGAGCAAGGCAGAGAGAAAAAGTAAGAGAGAAAGAGCAACAAAGAAATGTATTTTTTTCTGTGACACATAATTAGGTAAAGCCGTAACAATTACCCCCTAGTATGGCATCGAGTATCCCCACTAGAATCCATTGCATGGTCAAGAATCCATTCACGAAATGGCAATACAGCAGCCCCAGTACTTTGCACCTGCTAATAGGATAGCCTATTTAGTTGTTAATCCAAGGTTCGGGTACCAGACTATCAGGCAGGTAACGTCAGCCCAGTTTAAACGTATACCTCTACCACCCTTATTAGTGACATGACTACAATGGTTTAACATAGAAACAGAAAATGTCCGACATCTCGAGCGACTGTTCACGCAAAATACCGCCAACCTAGAATACAGCTTTTTCTTCTCTATTTGTCAGAAAAATCACTCATTAAAAATGGGGACGAGGGAATAAATGAGGAGAAGCGAGAATAACGGGAGCTACCGATAAGGCATCCACAATGAATTGTCTACTCTAAATTAAAAAAAAATAATAACATTAAGTAATGTACTTCATATAAGTCCCACTTACATGTTTAAGGGAATGTTTGCTGATAGAGTCCCGTCTCACTAATAGAAAATAAATAGAATTGTTGAATCAGTTTATGCTATAAAATAACCAAATAAAAAATATATAAATTAAAAACTCAATTAAATATAATATTAACATTTGCTTATAATAACACAAAGAATACATATAACTATTATTAAACAACTTATCTGCTAAAAGCTTCCCTCTTCAATGCAAATCTATTAAAGATATTTTTCACTAGTTTCAGTTTAACGTTAAAAAAAGGTTCAAAATTAACCGTTAAGAACGTTACTCTTGCTCTACAATTGGTTTGGTGACGTTTTAAAGAGTACGAGATACGAGGACGAGATTGGTATGGAGAATAGGATTGTCGAATTAAAAATCACCTTGCTAGATATAATGAGTACATTCATAGACCAGAAAAATCTATTATTAAATACAACAATCAAATGAAAATATATAAATTAAAAACTGAAATAAATATATATATATATATATAGTATTAACATTTGTTTAATAAAACAGAGAATACATATCACAATTATGTGTGTGTGTGTGTGTGTGTATGTGTGTGAGAGAGAGTGTGTGTGCACAAGCTCATAACTCGGGCATCGGTGAACATATTTATTGAAGTGCGATGTCTGCTTTGAAGAGTATACGGATGAGGTTTTCTTTATCGCAGCACGCTCGAAAACTCATTTAAACATTCTTGAGGCGATTTCTATTAATTTACGTCAGCCGTCTCTGTGTAAGCAAATAGAACATGACGATAATTTAGAACTTATGTGTATCCGTGAATATTGTTTCTTACTCTGCTCTTCCCCCATACTATTTTTTATTCGTTTTTGTTAACCCTCGTTTATAATTTATGGTCTTTTTAACCACATTTTTAAACAACGTTACCCCTCGTTGCCAGTGATTATTTTGAAAAGTGTCTGTCGAAAGACGTCTAAATAAAGTTTTTTTTTAAATTATTTCTCCAGAACTTACTTTGTTTCCCTCTTTTTTATTATTTATGTGGAGTAAAGATGAACATAATTAATAATTGAAGTAAAGATAAAAAATATTTTAAAGTTTATTTTAAGTTCCATTCGTTATCACAATTTTCTCCTTTAATGATATATATTAAATTTATAAAAAACAATGCCTCAACAATTAATAAGGACATTGCGCTCATATTAATTAACTGTTTAATAATAATAATAATAATAATAATAATAATAATAATAATAATAAAAATATAACAATAATGATTATATATATATATATATATATATATATAATTAAATATTATTATGTGCATAAAAGGTATGCCCATGCACGTAATAATATTTGATAATAAAAATAGTAAATAAAAATACGCTTCCTAAAAAAATAAGGAGTGATTCATTCATATCTATATGTGTATAACAAAAAGAGTTTATAGTTCTTTAAAAACAGTAAGGTAGCGAATTAACTAACTGCATTTTGAAGTGGTTAATGTTGCTAAAGACAACGTATCCCCCCATATATATATATATATATATATATATATATATATATATATATATATATATATTTAAAGAAACATTGTTAAAGACAACTGAAAGCCTCTGTTTTGTAATACCTTTTTTTATTTTTTCAATTTTCTTTTTTATATACGTTGAAGGTGTGGATGTATGGTCCTAGCATTTTTTTCTTCTCGATGTTTCCGCGGTTTTTAAACTTTTAACTTTTTATGTACTTATTTACACATTTTCAGGAATTTGTGTGAGAGGCTCGGTGGGAATTATGGGTAGATTTATTTAAATAGTAGTTAGGTTGCGAGCCAAGGTGCGAGTGAGGGTCGGTAGGTCTGCTGGAGACAGTGGAATTTCGTATCATGGAGAATGGAAGAGCGTGCCAGTTCTAGGATCCGTGGCCGGAACGGGTTGGATGTAAGGGGGGAGTTATCCAAGACATTTAAGTGTGTTGGTACTATTTCGGAATGCGACCTGATCAAGGGTAGGTTTTTGTGTTTTTATATAAATAACCTCAAGGATTTAAAGGTTTTTAGCATTTGTTTCGTTGTTTTGCTGATTAAAATTTCTGTGAAATTCGAGGAGGCAGTGATATATGTATATAAGTGTTGGTATACGGCACTATATTAAACATTATGCAGGTACGGTGACGGGATAATGTGGTAATAGTATGTCCGTCGTAAATATTGTTGTTATAGGAGTTAACATTGTCTCAAGGGGTACTAAAACTGATAGATGACGTTGGTGCGTTCAAGTGGTTTTAAAGGAGGAGAGGTATTGTTTTTAATAACTAAATTATAATGAGGGTTTTGATAAGTATTGTTTTGTTGAGTTTTTCATAAGTTCATCAAAAAAGTGTTTTATAAGAGGGAAATGTTCTTTTGTTTTGTTTTTTTGGGTTTGTATTACTGTACACATAGATTCGAAAAAGTTGTCAAAAAACAAATATATAACAAATAAATATTATCAAAGGCAAGATAAGTTACTTTTCTACCAAACTGGACACATTTTTTTGTTTTTATTCAATGTAACATGTTTATTCAGCTCGAAAAACATGCAGCGTTTATCGATGTATTGGAAAATTCAAAATGGCGCCCGACAGCCCTGACACTCTCTTTAACATGGTAAGTTTGGGAAAAGGTGTTATAAATAATAAACTAGACAAAATACTATTAAAAAAACACCGACTACATGTCAACTTTTGTCACGGTAACATATAATGAGCGAATTTCTAACAGTATTTTGTCTAGTTTATTATTTATAACATCTTTTCCTGAACTTACCGTGTTAAAGAGAGTGTCGGGTGCCATTTTGAATTTTCCAATACATCGGTAAACACTGTATGCTGTTCGAGATTAATAAACATGTTACATTGAATAAGAACACAAAAAATATATCCAGTTAGGTAGAAAAGTAACCTATCTTGCCTTTGATAACATTTATTTGTTATATATTTGTTTTTTTTGACAACTTTTTCGAATCTATGTGTACAGTAATACAAACCCGTTTTTTTCTTTGCTTTTTTTCTTTCTTTTTCTTTTTTTTAACTTTCTGGCTTTGGGAGAGAACAAAGAACGAGCCCTGAATTTCTGAAATATGTTTTCCCCAGTTTTGGACTGAATGTTTGACATTTTTTGTCTCTTCATTAATAGACTTGAACGATGTTTTGCAACGTATTTGTAATATTTACTGTATCTGACATGTAAATGTATACTTTTGTTTTCCCTTTCGAGGTTTGCAATGCAGTATAATTGATTTAATTTAGAAACAAAAACATTAATGAATGGACATTGAATGTGTTATAAGATTGTTATTGAATATAAGATTAAAGTTTAGAGGAGTATAAGAGATTGATGTTACGTAGGCGGTAAACTATTTTACTATTTCGTGAAGAATCGATGAATGGATTGGTTCGTAGCATGGAGTCGTCTGAACAGGTTCGAGCATAGAAACTTTATTTTGTCCGTCCAATATGAGTCTAGAATGGCTGGTTACGGATACCGACTTGGACGAAAATGAGAAAATTTCCTCACATACAGGTGGCCGGTTTATAATGGCAAAAAAGGGGCATTATATTGTGAATTCGTAAGGATAAACCAGGATAACTAGGATGTCGCTGTTACATAATGAATTTAATCATTGAAATGCGATACGAAATGGTAATTATACGATTAATTGCCCACACGAAAGTGGTATTTATGAACAAAATTGGCCAATTAATCACAGCCTTTTTAAAATAACGTTTTGAATATTAAAAAAAAATTACCTCTACTGTAAACATTTGCCAGCTACACAATAAATATTTTAGCTTTTTTTTTCACATTTTTCAAAAACTCCAGGATAGACTGTAGGTTTACATGGTCAAATACTTCACTTTATCTTTTCTGTTCTATGTCCGTGAAAGAGAAATATTTCTTTGATGAGATGGATTTTCCTATCACTAAAAATTACTGTGTCTTACTCAGCCATCGATTTAAATATGGCGATCTTAAAATGTTTTCCTTCTGTCTTTTTAATTTTATAGTTATGCAAGCAACTTTGTTTTTTGATTTAAAAATTCCAATATATAATATATTTTCTTCTCCGTCTAAAAAAAAAATCGTTCACTATTTAAGGACAAAAAATATAAAATATAAAATATATATACTACACTAAAACTTTGGTTCTCATTTGAAATAAAGCAAAATAACTAAAAAGAATAAATCCTATTGTAAAATCAGCAAATATTTATATAAGGACATAATTATAGACAAGCAATACCGTGCATAAAAATACGTATGTATTAGTAGGAGGATAGAGCGGTGGCCGTAGATATATCTGAGGTTTTTGATGAGGTTTGACACGATGGTTTCACAGGAAAATTAGATCATACGGTATCACTGGACGAATATTAACATAATTAAATCTTTCTTAAATAAAAGGAGAATCCAGGTTGTCTCCGATGATTGCACATCTAAACAATATGATATAAATAGGGATGTACCTCAGGGGTCTATCCTTGGACATTTATTATTCCTAATATTCATAAATGACCTCTGAAAAATTGTCTCTGAAATAGGTATATTTGCTGAGTACGCCACGCTCTGTAACAGGTACGAGGGGGAAACAATGAACTAAGGAGAATCTAAGGAAATGGCAGAAAAACTAGAGGATGACTACCAATATGTAGTGGAATGGGGACAAAAAATGGATGTCACATTCAATGCTGCCAAGACTAAGTTTGTTTCCTTCAATAATTACAAGAAACTATTTGGGATGGTGCATCTGCTAATAGTCCTTCGCTCCTGGACAGGGTTCAAAAGTGAGTCAAAAACCTGATAGGGTTTGAACTGTCATTTAAGCTCCAGCCTCTGTCCCATCGACGAAATGTTGTATCCGTCTGCCTGTTTTACAAGTATTTTAATGGTCGATGCTCCGACGAACTACTATCCTTTGTACTCCCTCGACGTAAATACCTCCGACAAACCCGACAATCAGAAAAATCACACCCCTACACAGCAGACATCTCTAGATATAAGAAAGAACTCCCTTCTAGGTTTCTGCTTTCCCAACTGTACTAACATGCAGAAATTCAAATTTAATGTGAATGGGCATCTTGCTGCTCAACTCCCTACATAGTATTCCTTCAACTTATGTCCCTGATGGTAATTCCTACATGAAAGTAGCACTGTGCCTTGCTTGGAGTAAAAATGAAAAAAAATAGTGATAATAATTAGTATTACGTATGTAAAGCTTTAATTGAATCAATGTGAAAGCTATCGGTTTATTTTATTAGATGACAAATTTCATTGGCTGAACTTCAATGAAAATAAGTAAAGTCTGTTAGTGACTTTTATTAAAAAAAAGTTATATTAAAATATGTACCAATAGAAATATTGACTTAGGAACATAAAATTGACTTTTATTCGCAACAAGTTTATTTACAAAACACTTGACTAAAGATTTCAGGCTTAAATAGAATTTCTTATTTCGTTCGCATTTTAATATGCAAAATATCGTCGTAACCACTTTTTTTAATCAAAGAATTTTACAAATATTTTAATGTCTTAAAATAAAATATTTGTACAACTCATTGAATTCAAACATGACGACTTTTGTTTATCAAATGTGAAAAATTAATAAAAAAATGTTCAACAGAATGAAAAAATAAAAAATGGCATTAGAAACCGGAAACATCTGAGACTGTTCATTTATTTATTTATTAATAAAGTGAAGACGGTGTTCATTTAATACACAATTTTATTCTGCCAAACATTTCAATGATATTTACAAGTTGACCACATTCGTTTCTCTGTCAAGATTTGTTTGAAAGCAGACAAAAGAAAAGAAAATGTCCCGACAAAGAGAAACCGTTGACAATTGTGTGTCCTTATGTCATTTCTGAATTTAGAAATGAAATGTCGATCCCATATCAATTTCAACAGACATGCACAATAAAACACATTTTTCCTTTCGTTTTTCTTTTTTTCAATAAAAGTTGTTTGATTTTGTGGTTAAAAATACAGCGATTAAAAAAATCTAAAAAAAAAAATGATTTAATTTAACATTTTAACACAATTTTATTTGTGAAAAGATAGAATAAAATGAAATATAAATAAATTAAATCGTGTAAATTATTTTTATTCATTTTTCAAAAACGCATTCCGATTATTTACAATTTATTCCAAATTTTAATCATCGTTTTTTTCTTCTTTTTTTTGTAAAACAGATTTAATTGAACAAATTTCACCAGTTTTTTTTTTCTGTTTGACGACAGAATCTAATTAACCCCAAAGGATCAAAATACATTAAATGTTCTATTCGAATTACTGATGGGATTCTCGCATGTATCATAATGAATGCCGGAAAATGACTTCCAATATACAAACTATAATCCGTTTCAAAGTCATTTCAATTTTATGTATGTCTTCAAGAAAAGGAAAACAAAAGATAAACAGTATAATATATATATTTTTGTGTATTTTTCTATTAGCATGATGAAAAGAAAAACGTTTCAATTGTTTGAAAATAAAATCAACATTTATTTATTCAAATAATTATTTTCCCTGAATAGTATTTTCTATATTGTATTTTATATAATTTATGTTCGGTAAAAACTGACAAAAATGGTAAATAGGTTTTTGACACATAAGAAGAGATAATTGTGGAAGAAAAAACAAAGAAAACGTAAAAAGTGTCGGAAAAGTGTGTTTTTCCTTAAGTTCGACTAAATGCTGGTTTTTATTCAACATAAATTCTAATAAATTACGGAATACTCCCTGATATAACTGCCTGCAATTTACCGATTTATCATATGCAAGATTGACGGAAAATTAAACTGAAAAAATAGCACACTAAAAAAATGAATATAAAATGACGTTCAGTTTGAAAGCAATTTTCAAACAATTTGAGAGAGTTGCATCAACACCACAATGGCATCCGGTTCGACATATATATATATATATATATATATATATATATATATATATATATATATATATATATATAACTACTTCATTTACTCACATAAATTAATATACGAAAGTATAAAGTTATGTGTAAACTTTAAGTATTTACTTCAAAAGTGCTCAATACGAAGGTAGAGCTAGTTAGTTAGTTATAAAATATATATGGCGTATATTAAAAACAATTTCGCGTTTCATCCACTCTAGGATTCTTCAAGCCTGAAGAATCCTAGAGTGAATGAAACGCGGAATATTCAGTGTAGCTTAATCGCCATATATATTTTATAACCAACTAACTTACTAATATATATATATATATATATATATATATATATATATATATAAATATATATTATTTACAATCTTTCAATATATTATACATATTTTTTGTATCTTGTTAATATACGCAATGGTTGTTTTTATACAAAAATGCATTGTTATATGCTTCAGACACAACTCCTTACAAATTATGTTAGGTTCTAAAATATTGAATTCTGATTAATTTTATAAAACGCAGCAAATTTTTTTTTTTAAAACGAAAACGCTTTCTGATGCGCGTGTTTCAAGCTTTTACGTTCACATGCTTTTTATTACTATCGTAAACAGCGCTAAAACCACTAAAAACCTATATCAATCCGACAAAAAAAAGAACAAAAACAAGAGGGATGAAGAATATTGAGAAACATATTTACATTTCTTTAAGGGGGGATCAGCTAATAAAAAATATGCAGTTCAAATAATACACGGAAAAGCTTTGAATAAAATTATCTGAAGATGATGATGATGACTATGATGATGTTATTGATCAATTGCAAATAGCGATTATTTTTTACCGTTAATTTTGGTATTGATTTAATGGAGATAAGAAGGTTATTTTAAGAGAGATTCCTTTAGAAAACATTGCTATGCTGGGCATCCTTCATCTGATCTTAAATAAATACTCTGGTATAACCCATCAGGTACTTACCTATATTATGAAGTAATATCTGTTATAAATCTATTATGTCTTGTAGAAGTTACATAATCTGGTTATAGGTAACGTAATGATGAAATGTGCTCGAGATATCAAGCCCGTTTACTTTGTTAAAAATTCCACGGCACGCAGTATAGAGGTGGGTGGCGGTTGCTAAGTGTTAGCGACACCGATTGACAATCTGGGTGCACCAAGTTCGAATTCAGTTCGTTTCATAAAAATCCCTTTCACTTATGTCATCAACCTTCACATTAGTATCCGATATTTTTCTAGAGAGAATTCTGACTAGCCAAATTTAGAGGAAACCAATGTCAGCAATAAAATGTTCTGATTAATACCATGTGATAATGAGCCAGAAAACAGCGTCATATGAAATGGTTTTGCCTCAATTATGCCGGTGAGCATGTCATCATCAATTGCATGAAAAAAATGATAGTTTCTGCATTTAAAAAATACTGCGCATTAAAAGCTATTTATTTTATCCGTTATTAATTCGGAACCAATTTTGACGGATCAACGTTCATAATTTTTTAAACATTTTTTGTAACTGATTTCCACTCTTTGATATTAGAGTATATTGAATATCCAATATGGTTGTAATGTTGTAACTGTTGTTGTACTTTTTTAATATACGAATGCACAAATCATTTATTTGATGCAAAATATTTTAGTACTTAATAAAACCGACTACTTTTTGTAAAGGTTAATTATTGATTGAATGTCATCAAATTAAAGTTTGATTAATCTGTTTCTATAAAATAAAACGGTTATTTGAGAGACTATGTTATTTATTCGTAACCCTGCGAGTATACTTTACATCAGTACTCATCGGTTTCCAACTTGTACACCAAGATCACAATATGTGGAAACCTACACTGAACAAACAAAAGAAGCAACTCAAAACTATCTGCCACCGACGGTTGAATGCAGATATAAAAAGGGTTTGCCATACACGTGGACGGCTGGAGAAGTTTGGCTTAATATAGTTCGTCGCTGACGTCTAAAGTTGATTACAAATATTGATGCAATTGTGAGGCATATGCGACAGAATAAATAATAGGTTATTGACAGGAAACACGTCCGATTTGCTAGTGCAGTATATAGAAAACCTAAGAAAGAATCGAACTAATAAGTGGCAGTTATCAGGGAGATATCGTGGACTGACGACTGGGCTTGAAAGTTCAAACTCTGCCAGTTTCGTCGTATCACCTTTAAGGTTGATGTTAGCAACCAACATCGTGATGTAAATACTTAATTCGGTAATGAATTTGTTGAACAACATGAAATAGACCAGAAAATTCGTACCATGTTGATTCGCACACATTTACTTTTTTATCTATTAAAAGCATCTATAGAAGAATATTGTTAAGATGACCACATGCATGAAGACATTTTTTTAATGTAATTAATACTAACACGTGTCTAGCCTTCGTCATTTCTTTGAAATTTTGACGCTTTTTGTGGTTTCATTGTTTTGCTTTACTGCATATGTACACTTTCAGGTTATGTAATAATGGATCTGATAATTTCGGTAAAAGTTTTGATACTTCAAGTTTTACCTTTAAATATGATTCCAAACATGGGTTTTGATTTGGTTGTTTTGTAGAGAAAAAAGATGTTAATTTGTTTTTGGCTTTTCAGAATATGATTGGATTTTGCAAAATGAAAGAAAAAATATTCCATCAATATTTGGTGTGTTAAGGTCAGGGAGACGGTAGCACCAGTGATTCTCATAGTAGTTTTAAGTGTACACTAAAAAGAAATATTATTTGATTAATCATCATCATTATTATAATAATAATAATAATAATAATAATAACAACAACAACAACAACAACAACAAACTTTCACTTATAATTAATTTACAAATGATAAGCATGAGTGTATATTGTCCATATGCCAGCTAGGGTTATGTAAAGACTGAACCAAGTTCTGAAATACATGTCAGTTTGTATAAAACATTCATGGTTTTCATAAAATTTCATATTCGAATCATTGATGTTGCCTTTATCTGTTCATTATTTTTCATATTTTATTTTGAATTTCTGATACGAAAAACGTGGACTAATTAAAGAGGCTTGGGGTTGTTTGTGAAGTAGGAAGATAATCCCCATCCACAAAAGAAAGTATGGAGCGATTAGCTATTTCATGGGTTTCTCGCAGATAAGAAGATAGTCACAACTACCGGTATCGAATCTGATATTTAATCAGGTAAATAATAACGGATAACCAATCTCACTAAGAAATAAATTAGTGTTTCTTTTTTTTTTTTTTTTTTTTTCGAAAATAAGCAGTGCAGGTAGTTACGATTACAGCCGGTCGGGAAATCGGCCACAAAGCCTTCTTTGACACCATTGGCAAAGAACAAACCACGCAGGCAACATTAAGCGCGAGAAATACAATTAAAATTAACACTTATAACAATGCGATGACAGCGAGCGAGATCTTATAATTATAACAGCATGATTCGCGCTTAAGTGACTGACTTATATTTCAACTTAGACTGCTCAACAATAAGAAGCGAGTTCTTAAAAAGAGCTGATACGAATATTACTATAATCATTGCTATTACTATATATGTGTATTATGATTACAATATATATAAAATTTATAGATCAGAAAGAATTATCGCAGGGATCAAATTTCAATTAAAAATAGCAAGCTTAATCGATCCGTTCGTTCAGTCTCGAAAGACAAAGGAGAACCGATATAGGGGAAGCTGCACGTTAATTATGAGACAAGGGTTGCGCAATCCTCAACTACACCTCTCCTGAATCCGCACTGCTTGATTCAAGTGGCAAGAGGAAGTCCAGAACAACTGAAAACAATGCCGAGATAAGCGGAGAGCACATAAAGCACCTGGAAGTCTTAAATGGTCACCCATTTATTACTGACCAGGTTCAACGTTGCTTAATTTCGGTGACCCAACGTGATTAAAGCTTAATATCTAGCCTTAAACCTAATTCATAGATTTGCTTATTTTAAGATTTATTATTATATAATTCTTTATATATAATACTCAAAGCAATTCATCGTGTGTGTATGGAATATTATTTGCTTGTCTATAAACCCGTTTGGTTCGTCTTTCAATAAGAATCAGCATAGATTTAAAAACTGGCCTATTCACCAACAGGTTCGTACTTATAACCTTATTTTTGTAAACAGCGAGATGTGTAAATACGGTTTAGATACAAACTCATATCAGCAATTATATCTAAACGGTTTAACCACTGTGAGATAACTACATCCCTAGGGCACTACAAACTGATGTCGGTTAACTTATCTTCTGTGATAATGAATCCGAGTCAAAGAAATAGTATCTGGTTTTATAAAGTTTATTCATTTGTTTACATATCTTACGAGACTGGTAACTGTATAACTCAATTTTATGTCAAAATGTAAATAAATAATTAAAAAAAAAATCTGTTTAATTTAAATTCAAAATGATTGGTTAGAACTAATTCTTACAGCACTACATTAAATACTCGTGTAATGTCAGGTAAGTATGTTGAGATATGTACGTATGCGTACATACGTATATGTGTACATATGTATATACATATGCTTACATGTATACATATGAAGATATGTTATACCTATATGTAACATATTCATATATATAATATGAAGTTGAACGTCTGGTCAAGAATAGGCTTCTATATAATTGACTATTATAGAAAACTGATTACATATAATGATAGAAGATGTATCGAGACACAGGACCGGGTATGTTTGATCTGGCATAATGATGATTCATTAAAATTGTGGAGTCTGCGGACGCGCTTGGTCCACAAAGTATGGAAATAAAAAATATAAAAATTAAAAAAAGAACGTTTACAAGTGTTTTTGATATAGATGTACATAATAATACTTTGATAAGTATGTTTTAACTTAAATAGGGATGGTATAATAAAATTGTGGGGTCTGCGTTCGCACCTGACCTCCATAGAATGGAAATAGGCACAAACTTTAATAAAGACTTTTCATATCTATCTGCGTAAGTATACTTTGATAATTATGTTTCAGTTTGAAGAAATATGATATAATAAAATCATGGGATGTTCATTCGCGCCTGACCTCCATAGAATGGAAATATGTCACAAAGTTTAACAAGGTTTTTTAATATAGATCCACAGAATATTGTCACAAGTGTTTCAGTGTGAACAGGTATGGTATAATAAATTATGGGGTTTATCTATTTTATTTTTACTTTCATCATATTTTGCTTTGGTTTTGATTCCCCCAAATTCGAAACTATCTCTTTACAACCCTTCCTTTGCATAACCTATCATACTTTAATAAATCAGAGTTCATTTTCTGTAGGCTGTTTTTGAACTCAACGACGGGTACATTTGCTAGTATATATAACATTAAGATATTAGTTGGACATTTAGAAAAATGTAAAATTCCATTTAGAATAAAGGATGTATTCCTAAATAATTGCCGCGAATGTAAAATTTCTAATAAAAATGCTGAATCACATTTTCGTGTTTATGCTGTCGACGTGATCTATAATATGAAACAAAATGTGAATATATCTACTCTACATGCAAGTAAATTTTTAGTTCTTTTCTGTGTCGAAGCTTTTATAGAAGAAGAGAAAAAGAGAGAAAAAAATAATATAAAGAAATAAAAAAGAACCGGGAAGCAAAAGGAATAAAGAGGAAAATCTGTGAAGGACTACCAGAATTAGAGAATTTGGAAGGAGAGAAAGAATATGTATACATTTCGTTGTCATGAAATACTTACCATATTGAAAGGTGCATTGGGGCTTTATTAATAAGCTGTTTTGTTACTTAAAACGACAAGACGCAGACATTAGTTTATTATTTTGGGATTATTATCAACACTTTTTTGCTCCTCATATATATATATATATATATATATATATATATATATATATATATATATATTTATATATATATATATAATTTTCTCCATATAATTATACACAACCACTCAAAAAACTATTTTCAATAACGGTGCTGAAAAGCAAAATAAATATGTTGCTTTTTCAGAATTTAAAATTGAACCACGAAACTTATATATATATATATATATATATATATATATATATACATATATATATTTATATATATATATATTTATATATATATATATTTATATATATATATTTATATATATTTATATATATATATATTTATATATATTTATATATATATTTATATATACATATGTTAACACACATAAAAATATATACATATATGTACACATACATATACATACACGTATGTTCATATATACATACATATATATCGATATTCATATATATATATACATATAACTATACATGAATATACGTTAAATATATATACATAGATACACATATACATATGTAATTTGTATGAATCTTTCATATAATAGGTTACAGCGAACTAGCATCACTTTGACACAGCACTTATTATAAATCAACATGCTACAAAGTATTTTCTAGTTTTATAATGGCATATGAAGTCTAGTGAATTATATAGTAATAAACGTTTCGTCATTACTTCAAAGCTTTCTCAAGATAATTGATTTAAAAAGAAAATAATATGCAAGTACAATATTTGAAGGGGTGGGTTTCCGATCATCTCCAGGAAGTTTAGAAATGAAAACGAAACGTTGATGAATATATAAATACCTTTAGTTTTTCATTTTCTCTCAGCTTAGGTTATTATTTTCATTTATTTTAATTACACACACACACACATATATATATATATATATATATATATATATATATATATATATATATATATATATATATATATATAATTAACAAATTTTACTTACAGAGTTTCAATCGAAAGGGTACTTAGGAGAAAAAAAATCCTCCAAATTGTGTTTTAGGTCGAAATATCATTATACTGATGTAAGTCAAATAGCTTTTACATATGTCAGTTCTACCAAAACAAATTTACAACCAAATACAATCAAATCGGATATATACTAACATTACGTTTTAATAATTCTGAACCTATTCTGTATATATATATATATATATATATATATATATATATATATATATATATATATATATATGCTGCGCGTGTGGGTGTTTGTGCCTGTGTCGATTACCAAAATTATGCACGCAATAAAATCCACGGAGAAAGATAGGAGGAATAACCGATATAATACATTTAACTCTCCATTGTTAGTCTTTTTTATATAATCAAATTGATATTGGGGTGGTGAATATATGGATGACCTTTGGCAGTTGAAATAGGAGAACTAGTAGAAGTAGTAATGGTTTTCATAATAAATGTACATTGTAATGTTCTTTTTTTCTCTCTCTCATTCAATAGTTTTTATTTCTTTAATCTTTGTTGAAATAGTCATCTGCGTACTTCGCATGTGTGTATGAGTTATCTATCTGTCTCTGTGTGTTCGTGGTACTTGTTTAGTTGTGTGTGTTTGTTTGTTTAAGTTGTGTGTGCTGGCTATCGACACGCGCATGTCAGCACCGTCATGCCAGGGTAGTTCTTCAGGACGACGTTTTGATCCTCATCGAAATAAAGTAAGGTAATTGATGAGACAGAATCGGGTACACAAGATGGCGCAGGTACACCCGGATAGATGCCGATTGCGTGGACAATGCTCTGGATTATCGCATGGTTTGAAGGATGGAGTTTCTGAAAAAGAAAGAGAAAAATATATAAATTACCAAGAAGCAACTAAGAATATTTTCTTTTATATTTTTGATACAAAGCATCAATAAAATATGATAGGGTAGTGAGTTTGAGGTTTGACTGTGTATTGTTTAATTAGCTATATGTTGCGTTGAAGAAATTCTTAAGATGACATTTGCAACGACGTATATATGTGTGTGTGTGTGTGTGTGTGTGTACAGAAACAGAGAGAGAAAGGTGTACATGCGCGCGCGTGTGTGTATGTGTGGAAAATTAGTCTATGCAATAGCGGTTAAGCAATTTAGCAGACTAGTGGAAATAAGGGCAGAAACATATTAAAGTTGAACCAATATATTTCGTTGGATTCATGCGATTGTAATCTGTACATAAAGGGCTTGTTTATTTTATGATTAAGTTGATACTTTGATTTTGATTTTGATTTTGATTTTGATGCATATTCGCAATTTTTTTTTTAAATGGCGTCTTTATTTCAACATTTCCACTAATATGTTGTTTGCCTGTTCTATTTCATAAGCTAATTTTTAATTCTGTCTCACGTATATGCATAAATATATGCATATACACACACATATCTATCTATCTATCTATCTATCTATATATATATATGTTAAAATGTATTGAACTAAAAAAACAATATTTTCAAATGTGATCAAACATATGTAGAACTCTGGAATTCCTGAGGACACGATTAACATCGTTGAAATGTAGATTATCCGCGTTGATTTTCCTTATGTTTATATAATTTTAATTTTTTTACATTATATATATATATATATATATATATATATATGCGCGCATGCGCGCGCGTGTGTGTGTTAGTGTATCTACAATGTCCCCTTTTAAAGTTTTACATGATGCGAATATAGGGTTATAATCATTTCCGTGAATAGTTCAACATCTTGGCTTTTCTTTTTATTCTTTTTCTCTTATTTCGATAAGATGCAAGGCGCTATTCGAGCTAATGTAACGTAGTGTCGATATGCAATGATCAGAGATAATTCGAAAATAGAGAAGGAAGAAGAAGCAAAAGATAAAGAAAACACATTATGGAGAGAATAGAAGATGAATAACTATAAGAATAGCAAGAAGATACAAATGAACGATGGATAAAAGAAGATGAAGAGAAATAATTTATAATGCTGATTCTACTGCTGCTGATGATACTGATGATGATGATATTGACGGACGGAGAAGCAGGCTAAAAAGATGAATAAGAAAAGTGTGGAAAAGATAAAAGAAGATTAAAAAGACGACGAAGAAGGAAAATGAATATGAAATAAGAAGACAAAAGAAAACGAAAAATAAAACAAAGAAACAGATTTTAAAAAAAAAGGGCAAGATTCTGCTGCTGCTGAATGTGTTGTTGTTGTTGTTGTTGTTGTTGTTGTTGTTGTTGGTGGTGGTGGTGGTGAGGATGAGGAGGAGGAGGTTTCTCTAAATAAATTTGTTTTGTTTATATTTCAAGTTAGCATTCTATTAACGAAATACCGTGATAGATAGTTGCTCGACTGAGCTTCAATCTATAGCGCGCCCCTGCAAAACATTCACAACAAATACTCGTCTAGCGACAACAACTCTAAATAATTACCGCCTCAACTAAGCTAAAATTCCATGAGCAAATTTTATTTTCTAGAATTGTCCTTCTGGGGAACACAAAGCCACAGAACTGCTTCTCAACTGACTATGAGAAGGTCGGTTTCAAATATCCTGTAAATAGCTTCTTGTTGATCCGCCCCTTTAAATAAGAAAACCCTACCTAAGCTCCTCCATTACCGATCATCAACGTCATCTATGATAGCCTACTCGACACTCATTGACCCTTATCCTTGAGTGGCCCTTGGGTCTTGGTAGGTGGTGACCACCTAATAAGAAAAAGGGAACATAGAGCAGTTAAAATAATTTACCCTTGATCTTTTGATTCTTTTATTGATTTTGTTTTTTTCTAGTGTCAGCGTTTATTGT
Source organism: Euprymna scolopes (assembly GCF_053919585.1). Taxonomy (NCBI): domain Eukaryota; kingdom Metazoa; phylum Mollusca; class Cephalopoda; order Sepiida; family Sepiolidae; genus Euprymna; species Euprymna scolopes. The sequence goes on from NC_136488.1 coordinate 43,970,261, forward strand.
TTTTTTATTGTTTTTTTTTTTTAATTTGGACACGCTGCATTGTCCAGTGGGGAATATATGTCCCTTCCGACCCAGCAATCTCATTTTTATTGAAAACTGACTTGCTGTCCTCAGTCCTCTGGAAAGTAAAATGTGGTTCCCCCTAGACCTAAGTAGTTTAACCTTGGGGTCATGCGGTCAATTGGTGAGGTAGGCAAAGAAAGTGAATGTCACCTGTCTGTTAAATGAATTATGACATCTTATCGCCCCACCCCTGTTCGAACGACGTAGGTCAGCGCGTATCGTGCGGCGAAAGTGGCGACAAAAGGACAATTATGTTCGACATAAATGACTTTGTATGTGAAAGCCTGTGTGGTCATTAAAAATACTTTAAATTGATGTACGGTTTCATATCACATAAATGTTAGTATCTATAATTTTCAAATCAGCGATTAAGAAAACCTTTTTTTTTTTTTAGCTACAAAAAAAATGTTTCGTCCGTGTGTCGGTCGACCTATCTGTTTTCACCGCACCACGTGTGAAATATGTTTACAGATAGATTTTTTTCCCCACAGAAGAGTCACTGGTTATTAAGTCTTACAAGTCGCTCGAGGATAAGGGTTATGAAGCTTAATAGGTAGACGGTGAAACACCGAGTAGATTAGAGGTAATGGTTGTGACAGGTGAGAAAGGACTATTCAAGAGACTTTGTTTACATTCGACTTGAAAATGACATGTTATAGTCAGTCGAGATTTACCCTGTAATATTGTATTCCATATACGAGCAGTTATAAGAAAAACGCTTTGCTTAGTTCTAAACACACAGCGGAAGAAATGAAATTTATTGACAAAGTTGGATCTAAACGAGTTTATGCTATAAATGTTTCATTGGGGAGAGGCATAAATTGGAGCTCAGCCGAGTGCTTGCGATAAAAATAACGATAGAGTAGTGAATAGCAATGTCGCTTCTGTCAGAAAAAGGTTGTAGAGAAGAGAATAAGGCATCGCCTATTAGATTTCGAAGTCGGTTTTCTACTCCGTCAAATCAGAAAAAAGTGTTCTGAGCAACACCTACACATATGTAGCAACAGCAATTCATCTAAGGACATATTTGCCTTTTATGCAGCTAGAGAACTGCACCAGAAGTGATATACATTTTGAAGCAATAGAAGGTGCCAACTATTTTTCTAGCAATCTTGGCAACGGTAAGTTTGGAGTGAAAGTCAGTCCAAGAAGGTTATCAAACCAAATTGCCTCGTCTAAAATGGGGGCGATTCATTATCATTTAAGGCAAAGCGAGGATTTGAGCGTTGGTGGTAAAAGGAAAGAGTTTAAACAAATGCGTGCATATTTTTTCTCGATACCTACAATATAAATAATAAAGTTCAGAATAATATTTTCATCTCTCTAGGCGGGAGGGGGGTGCAATTACACATATTCTAAAGTCAATAAGTATAGATAACTGACTCTACGTTTATTAGATGAACATAAGCGACACCAATCTCCTATGCAATTTAACAATTTAACAATTTAAGATGGTGAATAAAAAAACAAGGATTAATTCAGGAAAAGTGATTTATTAATTTAAAAAGATATTATTCGTATATTTTGTTGCTTGGTTTTCATTTATATTCTTAGCGCTGATGCCTGTATAGAAATAAAGAATTGAAACATATATACAGAGAAGTATATATATATATATATATATATATATATATATATATATATATATATATATATATATATATATATATATATATATAAAAGTGCGGGTAAAAAATTCTACGCTTGTGTAGTAAATATTGGGCAGTCAACGATTCCCCCATTATCAAACAATCATGAGGTTGCTTGCACGGCAACAGACATGGCTAATCTGCTTGCCAGTTGGTTTGCCTAAAACTCCACGCTAGACCAGGCACACCACTCCCTCCCCGACTTTCCTGTACAGACAGACGCCACACTAGACGATTTGAAAATCACCCCTTCTCAGGTACATGGTATCATAAAAAACCTAGACACCTCAAAAGTATGTAGACCTGATCTCATCCCGGCTGTGCTATTAAAAAAAATACTCTGCTGAGGTTGCTCCAATTCTCTCCAAACAATAAATGCCTTAACGAATCTTGCCTTCACGCCTGTTGGAAACCCGCTTTTGTGGTACCAGTCTTCAAGAATTCTGGTGAATGAACTGACTCGTTAAATTATCGCCCCATTAGCCTCCTCCCACTTTTCGACAAAATATTCGAGTCCTTAGTTAATACAGCCCTAATCCAACACCCAACAGCTGCTAAACTCCTGACCGACAAACAATATGGATTCAGGCAAGCCAGTTTCTACAGCAGATATCTTAACTGTATTCTCTCAACGTATATACCGTTCAATGGACAAAACAGGGGAAGGTGGAGCGATAGTCCTTGATATATCTAAGGCTTTTGACAGGGTATGGCACGATGGTCTTGTAAGGAAAATTAGATCATATGGTATCACTGGAAGAATACATAATGCAATTAAATCTTTCTTAAGTAATAGAAAAATCAAAGTTGTCCTCGACGGTCGTACATCAAAACAATATGATTTAGAAGCTGGAGCATCTCAGGGGTCTATCCTTGGACCTTTATTATTCCTGATATTCATAAATGAGCTCTCTGATAAAATCGTTTCGGAGATGGGTATATTTGCTGATGACACCACTATCTATAACAGGCATGAGAGGAAAACAAATGAACACATATCTAAGGAAATGTCAGACACATTAGAGGATGACCTCCAATCTGTAGTGCCATGGGGACAAAAATGGATGGTCGATTTCAATGCTGCCGAGACTAAGCTTGTTTCTTTCAATAACTACAAGAAACCTTCTCTACCACCAATAGCAATGGCCAAGAACACATAACTCGAAAATACTTCCTTTAAACTCCTCGGCCTAACGTTTAGAGAGAACATGAACTGGAATAGATACATTGAGAGCATTGCCAAGGCTGCTGCAAAGAAGGTGGGCTCTCTCTAACGTGCTAGAAAACTACTTATTCCTCAAAGTATCCTGTACCTCTATAAGACCACCATTCCCCCATGTATGGTGTACTGTTGTCACATTTGGGCTGGTGCATCTGCTGCTTGTCTCTCACTTCTGGACAGGGTTCAAAAGAGAGTCGCCAACCTGACAGGTCCTGAACTGTCATCTAGGCTTCAGCCTCTGTCCCATCGATGAAATGTTGCATGCTTCTGCCTGTTCTACAAATACTTTAATGACGAGTACTCTGACGAACTGCAAACACTTGTACCTCCTCGACGTGACTACCCTCGACAAGCCCAACAAGCAACAAAGTCCCACCCCATTACAGTAGAGATCCCTAGGTGTAAGAAAGCCTTTTACTCCAATAGTGTCTTCCCTAGAATTGCAAGACTTGTGAACTCCCTTTCCTAACTGTATTCATATGCAGAAGTTCAAGTGTAATGTGGAGAAACATCTTTCTACTCATCTCTCTTCATAATGCCCCTGCAACTTATGTCCCCGGTAGTAGCCCCCTACTTCAAAGTGGCACTGTGTCGTGTTTAGGGTGAAAATTCATTAAAAAATAAATAAATAAAAAGAATAAACTAAAATTTTGTGAACAAGCATTGAATGAATGCCTGTCTCAAGTAAAACGATATAAGTTTTAAATATATTTATAATTCTAGTATTATATTATCGAACTATTTAATTGAATCTTGTGTTATTAATATTTACCTTTGAAAATGTGTGTGTGCACCCACGTGATTTATTAAGTAGCATAGAATAGACTAGCAGGCCTTAATAACGCTAATAGTTGACGAAGAGAAAAACACAGAACTAATACCAATTACACCATAGACTTTTCATACAGACAGCCTTACAGGGTTTATTGTCTATTGAGACTGAAAGAGGGATCTTTTATAACAAATTCGTCATAACATAACGTTTTTATACTTCTCTAATAATTTTATCGTTATGATAAAATTATTAGTGTTCATAACAATTTTCCTTATTTTATAAGGACTTTATAATAATCTTAATACCTTACCAGGATAGCAATTGTGTGATAATTGTAGAATAATCCAAGTATTATAAGCATTCTTTATTGTTATTATTGAAAGTTTATTTCTGTGTGGAGGGTATTCCAAAAATAACACATCCTACTTTTTATTCCGCCCAAATGGATCAGAAGGGATTGTTAATTTCATTATTATGATTATTGAATTTATGCATTCATGACCTGAATGTTTCATTCTATTGATAATGATAGTGACTATGTAGAAAAATCAATTCTTGAGCAAAAAATGGCCGCTCATTTCAATGGTACTACTTCCGATTTGGTAGCTTTATACCCTTTGAAGAAAAAAAAATATAGGAATCTTTACTTTTGGAACTAAATCATATGGCAAAGCGGATTCCGGATACCCATACACAACCATTGTTAATTGTTGGCGAAAGTGCTTTGAGAATGGTTGGTACTATGTAGAAAGTAACTTTTGGAATTAAAAAAAAACGGTCGATTGTTTTAATGATATCACTTCCATTTTCGTGGCTTTCAACTTTTCGAGTTACAAAAAAAAAAAGAAAAGAAAAAGAAGGCTTTAATTTTGAAACGACTTTCGTACAAATGCAAATCTGTCCGCATACAATCAATTATAGTTTTCAAAGTTTATATTTTACCTCAACATACTAAGTGTTACTTTCGCTCGAGAAAACATTCAACTCAACCCAGTTCATAACTAGATGAGTATATCATCATAATCCACAATAAAGAGTTTCTTTATAAACTAAATAATACATTTAACGAGTTCGAATGCAAAACACGATAAGTTTAATTTCTTAAAATTAGCAAATGGCGCTTCGTTAAATTCCATTATAAAAGCATTGACTGATAACATTATGAAGATGTCTCATTGTCTAAGAAATGATTTTAGAGCATGATAACTTAGCTTCTAATCTTGTTAAGAGGTTGCTTCTCGAACACAACTAATTTTCGCCGTGTATTGTTCAAAGTAGTACTTATAGCATAGTGTTTATCTCCGTAGTAGAAAAAAGGTATAATTATAAAAAGAAAAAAAAAAACACAAAAAAAAAACACATTGCTTTCCTCATTTTAGATTATAAAGATTTTCTTAGTCGTCTTTAAATCAGAGTTGGATATTATGGGTTCCCATCGGGCATGTTCGTAAAGGAAAGAAACCCCCTTTCTAAAACCCATCTACCCTATCTCATAAGCAAACCCATCTTTATTTACTATATAACAATGTGCAGTCTGTAAGTATCATATTTGACTATTTTGCGTCACTTCCAGAAAGTGTTTTACTGTCTACTGCGCCAATATTCATTTCCTTTTTTTAAATAACTCAATAATTAGGGCGCTGTGTATTTTTGTATACATGAAATAAATAGTTTTGACACAATAACAAAAATCCGTAAAGAAATTTGGCGAAACATCTCGCAAAAACAGAAATTTTTGGAGTTTGTACATTTATTGTGTGCTTTTAGACATAGAAATTCTATTTGAAATTGTGAAAGTAGTCGTTACATATTAACACTCGGGACCCACACGTTGTACGCAGACAGTCGCAAGAAAATAAAGAGAAGGAAAGAATTCGACTCAAACGTTATTTAAGAGTAACAACAAAAATTCACTTACAGGTGCTTTCCTGTATATCGCACCATTCAAAAGTCTTCTCGTAATCTAATGTGCCTAAGAATATTTCGCCGTGTCGAACATGTGTTTCTCTCTCTTTGTCTGATTAAGTATAGGACGGGGCTTTTCCTGTCGGTCTCAGCCACATGTGTAACACGTCTCTCTCTCTCTCTCTCTCTCTCTCTCTCTGTTCTTCTCAACCACGTTTTTCTTTTTTATAATCTTTTAATTTCCTTTTTCCTCGCTGTTTCACTATGCGCACGGTTCGACCATTTGCATACAGTACTACTGTCATACGGGTGTCTACGCTCTTTCACAACTGAAACGTAACAAAAGTGATGGACAAACCAATAGACAGCTTTTTCCTTAACATGCGGGGACGCAACTACAAATCTTATGTCAACCAGTTTTAGTTGTTCTTTTAAATGCCTTCGTGGTATTATCCTTATAGTCGATTATTTCTTGTTTTTTGTTTTTGTTTTTTTCCCCTGTGTGAACCAGTTTCAATGCAAACATCACCAGTTACGGATAGATATATAGATATAAGGACACAGCACGGTCTGAAATCGTCGAATGTCAAAAACCAAGGATGGTCAGGAGTTGGAACGATGGGAATTCGCCGGCGTCATTGCTTTTTTGAGGAGAACACAAAGTTTTTGTTTGTATTTTTTTTTTGTTTTCTTTTACGACTGGAATCTCCAAACAAGTATTTGTAACAAAATGGCGAGAATTTGACACGTCTAAGAGTGGCCGATCAATTTGGCAGGTAAATATTTGGACACGTGTCGACGAACAAGAAATAGATGTCTCTTGCTCTCTCTCTCTCTCTCTCTCTCTCTCTCTCTCTCTCTCTCTATATATATATATATATATATATATATATATATATATATATATATATATATATATATATATACTTACAGGGGAAACATAACATTGCCCAGGATTGAATGAGGATGAACGATATTTTATTATCATCGAAATCGGTTTAAATCACACATATATTATGTATTGCATCGATGTATTGCCTGCTCTAGTTGAGGATTCACCACGGTGCACCGGAAGGAAGCTTCACTTGTTATTTCCGCAGTGACTTAGTCCACAATAAATCACGGTTTATATTGCACTGTAGAAAATCTACTGTTGATTTTATAAAATTATTTCATATAATGATTTGAATTCAAGTTTAAATTCAAAACTCAAGTATCATGCTTCAATTGTTCTCTAAGCGCAAGCATTCATTTCGAACACGCCCGGTCATATCAAAGAAGCTACGGTTCATTTTATATGTAATAAAACTTGTAATAACACTTCTCAAATGTATTGTGATGTTAGGTTGTATAAAGTGTTAACTTTGGTCACAATCGCCTGTTCCATTCTTTCATTGGATGTTTTTGATTACTACTTATCGATGTTTTCTGAGAACATTCCGATACAAGATTTGCCTAAGAAGACTGTCAGTCCCATAACGTACATTTGTGTGAAATTTCAAATAAATCGTATGACCAGCTGTTTAGGAGTCTTCTTTCTCTCACACACACATACACACGCACAGAAACAAAGTTCCTTTTATATAATTGTTGTTGTTGTTGTTGTTGTTGTTGTTGGTGGTGGTGGTGGTGGTGGTTGTGGTGGTGGTGGGGTGTGGTGGTAGTGGTTGTTTTGCATATCAACCCTTTCCAGGTTATTTAATGCCAAATCCAGTGATTTGGAAGAAAACATTTTTTAATAGAATATATTTGTTGTTTTTTTTTTCAAGTCAGTTTCTATTTAACCCATAGTTGGGACCCTAACAGGTACTACCACTCCGGGTCAGAGTGGACCTGGGAGCAATGCCAATTAAAGGGTGGCTCCACATTCCCCAAAGCCCTCAAGCTGGGGCCTCACTATCGGATATATTTTAAGGTCATATCAAGGACCGTATATAATTGTACAGACATAGATAGTGATTATTAAATATATCTATAAACGTGAGAATATATGTGTATGAGGACACTTCTCAACCTATATACTTAACGAATTTTCGATGTACAGACTTGAAATTTTATATAATGATATTCAGACATGTGGATTTTTTTTTTAATCGGTTTACATCCGGAAAAAAGTCTGCTTAGTGGTCAAAATTGAAAAATTGGTACGTGGGGGTTGTCAAATTTTTTTTCTGGTTGCTGGTTAGTTTCACGAATGCGCATGTGTGAATGCTTCACATGACAGATTCCTTGTGTAATAAATAAATATGAATAAGTAAGTAGAGTAAAAGCTGTTTGAAGATCGTTTCAAGCAGGCGTATTGGTAATCGTACTTGATTCACTGTCTTTAGGATTTTGTTTCGGTCTTAGCTTGAATATTTTTTTTACTTATAAGAAGAAACATAATACTTGCATGCACATGTCTCAGTTTCTATATGAACGGAAACATATTAATGCGTATTTTACGACTGGGCAACGCTGGGCGGCCTGCTAGGATATCGATAAATGTAAGAATATGTGTGTGAGGACAATTATCAACCTATATATTCAACGAATCTTTGATCTACTAAGTTAACATTTGGTATATAGGGTATTCAGACAAAACTTTTTAATCATTTTCTTTTATCCGGAAAAAAAGACTGCTAAGGAGTTAACACTGCAATATTGTGATGAAGGGGGTACTCGGATTTTATCTGTTCGTCAACTGTTACATGAGGGTTGAAAACACCTTTTAAAATCGTAGCAAGCTGGTCTAGTGGTTATCTTACTTGACTCATTGTTTCTGTTTTTAGTTTCGATTTCATCTCGCGAATTTTGTTTTTACTCATAAGAAAAAACATACTACTCGCATGCACATATCTCAGTTTCTTTCCGTTTTCTTACTTCATTTTTTAAAAGGAATTTAACGTTAGGTTTAATACCGGGCAACGTCGGGTACACTTTCTAGTATATATATATATATATATATATATATATATATATATGTATATATATATATATACAAATGTATATTTACAATAAAAATCTTGATGTTGAAAATACTCAAAGTTTCAAAACTTTTATAAATCTGTAAGAAAGGTATACAAAATTGTAGATATTCGGAAAGGAGTACTAATAAAACAAGAAACCCCCTTATTCCATGGAGTTTCGAAGATAGCAATTCTTTTCATCAGAGGGAAGAGGTTTGCAAAATATACAATGAATTTTGCAGGTTAATGCATCACAGGAAACAAGCAATACGACATTTTTCAAAAAAATCATTTAACAATTATTAGACAGTTTGTAGGGAGCCAAAGAGATTAGGAAAGCAAGAAATGAGAAAAAGGGAGAAAAGAATATGATATGGTATTGTAAATACCTAATGGGAAAAACGCTAAAATCCAATGACAATATATATATATATATATATATATATATATATATATATATATATATATATATATATATATATACCCTGGTATACGACATTAATCATTTCTGGGGTTGAGATCCCAAAGTAAATCGCCGTATGGCGGGAGCTAAGCAACATTTTATACAGTACATATTAAGAATTAGTAACAAAATACAGTGTAGTATATAATACACATGTATATAATCAAATAATATTATAAATAACATCGTAAGGCGGGGCAAATTCCGTAACCAGGATTCAGAAAATCATCGTACTTCACATCGTACCCTGAAAAAAAAAGTATCCTAGAGCCACCGTATCGCGGGGTTCTACTGAATATATATATATATATATATATATATATATATATATATATATATATATATATATATACTCTTAATTAAAAATTTCAGGTCAGTTTAAAATCTTTCAAACTAAGCCTTTTTAAAGGATAGATGTTAAACTTCTCCCATTTAAGGTTACCGAAACTACAACCTAACAGGTTATGGTAAAAATGTTACATTCCAAACATTTAATTCAGAAAATTACATTTTATAGTAGAAATATAGCTGCACTAACACACACTTGCAAACCACGGATTTCTACCGACGAATACTATTTTCGGTAAATCCAACATTTTACTCAGTTGCAACACCTCTTTTGTTGATAATGTCGCGGTTATGATTAAGAACGAAACGATATCGGATTTGTCTGTTTCTCGACCATTACTGGATTACTGAAGTCAGACCGAACATTGATTTACACATTATACAGTGAACTTTATAAATCATACTAAACTACCCGTGACCCGTTGGGTCAGTATGTTATATTAGCTATGGAATTCATGTATGAGCGTGACACTTGTGACGTAAACAAAATAGTTTTTTTTAACAGAAACATTTCTATGAAAGTATATTAAAATGAAAAATCACGGACGGATCACTCAAACATGAAAAAAAAATCCTCCCTATTCGTGGAAAGTTACCTATTTTTCCGAATAATCGCACAAAAATCGGATGTAAAACATGATTTTCCTACGAATCGAACGCCGACGAAAGTCATTTAGCAGCAAAAACGCACATGAACCTACTGATGAGAAATATAAGAATGAAAAACCCATATTGGCATCCTTCAACCAAGTTATAGAAACTTAAAATCTAAAAAAAAAAAAAAATTAATAAAACCCGAAGCAAAAAAAAATAAAACCCAAATAAATAAAATAAAACTAATATTGAAACAGATTAGTAAATGTGTCAACAAATTCACCGTTCTCACACAACAATTTTGTATCTAGAAATGTAAACAAAAATAAAAAAAGAAGGAAAGAAGGAAGCAAAAGTGACAGATAGAGAGTAGTAGTATAGTAGTATTAGTAGTGTTGGCTTTACTACAATTGTTCTTATGTTTGTCAACAGGTTAAAGTTGTTTGGTTGTAAGAAAATAGCGACAGTATAGTTGTAATAAAGAATAGTTGCAAAACACCCACTCTTCCCATGTTAAATAATAATTTCGAAATAATACGTTAATATTTCAGTGCGCAGGTCAAAATCTGCAAAAGAAGCAATTTGTATTTATTTGCTTACGTTGTTATGGGTTAATGTTTATGCGCGCATGCGCAACCGGATGTCGTAAACCGGAAATGGGTTACATCACTCGTTACAATGTCATTTGAGTTTTATAATTATATAGATTAAAGGCAAAAGTATATACTACTACTACTACAAGAAGAAGAAGAACAAGAAGATTTAAGAAAAATTAAATCCACTCAAATGACTTCTTGTAATATTTGACAGTAAAGAAATTTAACTTTATATCCGATGTGAGATATGTGTGTGTGTATATGTGCGTGTGTACCTTTGTTGTGTTTTGGATGGCACAAGGAACCATATAGACCATCAATACAACAAAACATGTGTCAGTTACTTATGCAGAAAATATAGGACTTCATCTGTAAGTACAATGATTTGGAAAAAAATATTTTTAAAGAATATTAATGAGAGCTATCTTTGTTTTTGTTCATTAGAATGTAACCTAATACAAGCATGCTATGCATCTATATATATATATATATATATATATAAATATAATCTTAATATACATATAAAATTTAATATATATATGTGTGTGTGTGTGTGTGTGTGTGTGTGTGTGTGTGTGTGTGTGTGTGTTATACAAACGGTTTTTATTGTTCGGTGGAATAGTCCAAAGTTGGGTGCTCCTTAATCCACGGAGTTTCAAAGAATGCTATTTCTTCTCATCAGAGGAAATTATTAGCGAAATATCTTTATGTACTTGCTGGTAGCTGCATAGGTTGAAAAAGTTTTATGATTTGTAGTCACACACACACACACACACACACACACACATATATATGTATATATGATTTGAAGTCACACATACATATATATATAATGTGTAGTCACAGATATATATAATATATATAATGTGTGTGTAAACAAAAATTCTTTTTTTTTTAATTATATATTTTTAAAATCAATTAAATCACTTTACTCCCTTTTATTTAGCGGACAACTCTAATTTTTATACCGATAGTCAACACGCTGACTAAATTAACAAATAAGTAATACGCTTGTTAAATGTGGATTGCATGTAAAGTTCTGAAGAAATTAATTTCTTTTTATTTACATTTCCAATTCTTGAGTATCGTTTCTTACATTAAGCTGCCATATTTTTAGTTTGGTTTTATTGTTTCGTTTTGCAGCATATCAATTTTGTTAATTTATTTCAAGCCCCATTCAGTAATTTTGGGAATTTTTTTATGTTTCAAGTTCTTTTTTATCTTAAAATATTCATGGAGATTCATTTGTTTTTATTTGATAGGAAAGTCGTTGTTTTTATTATTGACATTGCAGAACATGATTCATTTTTTACAAAGGGAAAGGAAAATGTTTATACATTTTAAATCTGTAAGTCAGAATCTTTAGACAGACTGACCCGTTAGTACCAGAATTATCTTTTTGTGACTTGACTGAAAACAGTGTCACTTATGGAATGCATCACACCTGCTTCATTATGCACTCCATTTTTTCGGTCATGTAATAAGAGGTATCCATTGCCTCTCAACACTAAAAAAAGCCTTTATATTTCATAGGTTGCTTTAATGGGGGATGCTGTTTAGGTGATAGCATTGATGTAGAAAGAAACACCTTAATTTATACTGAGCTATAAGGGCGTGCATTTGAGAAAAGGAAAATTCCCTCCCAAAGAAAAATGAATCAGAAAATTTTTCAGCATTTCAAGCTTGTTCAAACCCGATTGTATTGTGACCGTGTCTAGCCAACAAGAAAGAGACTTTGACCCTCCGCCTTCAACCGTCAGCTACTCACCCATCAGATTAAACAGAGACACGTGATGAAAATTAGAGATTGTCAACGGAGGCGAAATAGTTCAGTCATAAAAAGGGGTGGTTTTGGGGTCAATAATTTATCACGTTCGGTAATGTGATCCCTCAGTTGTTGGATTAAAGAAGAGTATAGAGATTTATTTTTGTGGTCGGAGCAAGGTCACCTAAAAGTACCAGAGATTGTGCACTAAAAATTATAGTAGATTCGAATTACTGCCAAAGTCATTGATTGTTGATAAGGAAAGGAAAAGACAAGGTGCCTTCAATAAGTTTCCAGACTTTTTGTACAGCCATTTAAAAATGTCATTGACCCTTAAAAATTCAGTATGTTATTGCTATACATCTGTTTTTTTCAAAATTAATTTTCACCCATAACAAGGCACAGTGCCACTTTGAAGTAGGGGGCTACTATCGGTGATATAAGTTACAGGGGCATTATGAAGGGAGATGTTTGTTCACATTACACTTGCACGTCTGCATGTCAGTACAGTTGGGAAAGCAGACTCCCGGGAGGAATTTTCAAAGTCTAGCAGTTCTGGGGAAGAAACTATTAGAGTAGAAGGCTTTCTTACATCTGGGTATCTTTACTGTGAAGGGGTGGGACTTAGCTTCTTGTCGGGTTTTTCGGGTGTGGTCACATCAAGGGAGTTCAAGTGCTTGTAGTTCGTTAGAACAGTCACCATTAGGCAGAGAGATGCAACATTTCGTTACTGGGACAGAGGCTAAAGCCTAGATGACAGCTCAGGACCTATCAGGTTCGCGACTCTCTTTTGAACCCTGTCCAGGAGTGAAAAACAAGCAGCAGATGCACCAGCCCAAATGTGACAACAGTACTCCATACATGGGCGAATATTGGCATTATAGAGGTACAGGATACTTTCAGGGGTAAGTAGTTTTCTAGCACGGCAGAGAGAGCCTACCCTATTTGCAGCAGCCTTGGCAATGCTCTCAATGTATCTATTCCAGTTCATCTTATGAGATGACTAATTTAATGATTTGAGGTTCAAATGAACAGCTACAGCAGGCATCGAAATACACCCCACTAAAACCTGATTGTCACAGATGGTGAATTTCAAAAATGCAATCGAGACGTGAGGACACTAGACGAACGATATTCAATAAAATTCCGTTTTAAACTTGTAAAAAAAGCTACAGAAACATATCAAATAATTCAGCCTACTTTTGGACATTTATCGAGCATGTATCACTTTTTGAGTGGCATAAGAGATTCACAAAAGGTAGGGAGTTTGTTAGGGATGATGGGAGGTGTGGGAGGAGTAAGGAAGTCAGAACACCAGAGTTGATTGGCCAAATAAAATAATTTCACGTATAAGGGCCGTCAGGTGTCTAGAGAGACGATAAGTGCACGGTTTTATGTCAGTATGGGAACTGTATACATAATTTTTTCCCGATAAATTGAAGATGTGGAATATTTGCGCAAAGTTTGTCCCAAGGCTACAGTCTACAACGCCATCCTTATTACAGACTTAGGAGCCAAGATGGGCATCAAGACAGTTCTTCACTCTCCTTATAGCCCAGACCTTGCACTCTGCGGAGTTTCTTTTTGCCTCCTCAATATGAAGTTATTTTTTTTAAATTGACGTGAACACTAGAATATTTGAATTAAAAGTCAAATATGAACAGATAAAATTATAGAAAAATAAAAGACCAATCAAATGAGGCATAGTTTGTTATAACAGTTACATTAAATTTAACCTGAATTTCCAGCTTTTTGAACAAAATTCAAGTGCAGATTTTCTTTTTGCCGCCTGTGTATATACATATTAATATAAACATAGGCATATATACATTTGAATGTATACATTGATATATATATATATATATATGCATATAATTATATACATAGATATATATATATATATATATATATATACATATGAATATATACATAGATATATATACATTGATATATATACATAAATTATATACATAGATATATATATACATATAAATATATATATATAGATACGTATACATTGATATATATACATATAATTATATACATAGATATATATATATACGTATATATATATATATATATATATATATATATATATATATATATATATATATATATATATATAATATCATCATATCCTATATTGTTCTTCCTGGTAGCGGTGATAAATCTTTCTGAGTTCTGACTCTTTTTCAAATCTTATTTTCTGTTTTCTACATTGTCTTCTACAGTTACTAGTTTATTCCTCCTTTGTTCCATTTCACATAGTCGGTTGGTATCGTCTTTTGGGTGTAATGCATTTGCATTGTCATTAGTTTCCTAGTCTTCTGATTAAGATGCCTAAGTTCCTATTTGGTCCAGCCTAGGAATAATCCTGAGTACCTTATCAGCGATACTGCCCAGGTGTTTAATCCTTTAATTAGATTTTAGTTGAGACTACTTCGCTCTTCTCTTTGTCATATGATTACAACGGTTATATGACGTTTAAAGTAACCCATCACGATCGTTCTGTTCCCAGAAATATCAAGAATAAAAAATATTTTACTGTTTATCAAACCTAAATATCGTTGAGGCAGGGGGTGGGGATAAACAGCGCTGATAATCAATGAAAATAATTAAAAGACTGTCTAGTGCGTTTTGAGCTCTTGATTAAAATTAATCGGTTTAACATTCGCCGGTAACATGCACTGGAACAAACATATTCAAGTCTTAACTAAGGCTGATGCAAAGAAGGTGGGATCTCTGTCTTACGTAACAGAAAATTACACCTGACAACCTCATGAATCTTTAGAAAGCATTCGTCCATGCATGGATTATTATTGCCACATCAGGGCTGACTACCACTGGTCCCTCCTTCTTAGACATGGTAGAAATATCTAATCTAATAAATCCTGCACTCTCAAGCACATTCCAATCTTTGTCTCATCGCCAAAATGTTGCATTCTAGACCTGTTTTACAACTCATAACACTTGTGCCCCCTTGAGGTAAATAACCCATATTAACTCGACGAGCAACAAAATTCCACTTCTCAATCTGCGGTCTCTAGATGCTGGAAAGACCTCTACTCTAACTGTTTCTTTTCCTGGACTTCTAAACGTTGGTATTCATTTTCGGTCACGTATGTCCCTGACTGTACTGACTTGCAGAAATTAAAATGTAAAGTGAACAAACATCTCCCTGCTTAACTCGCAAGACAGTCCCAGTAGATGTTATCCCAAATAGTAGTCTCTTCCATCCAAATGGTTATATTCATATTTTGGCATGAAAAAGAGTAAAAAGTGTGTTGGTCTTTTGTCGCATAACGTAAAACACATTCGTTTAACTTGTTGCTTTGAACACAATTTTCAAGAGAAAAATGTTAATCATTACAAAATTAAAAATGATATTTTCCAAAATCCCTGGCACCCTGTAATATATTTCTGCCGGAGAAACAGCAGGTAAATAACGCTAGCATATATATATATATATGATATAAGTTAATAATGTGTGACTGGAGACATGTTATTACTGGACACAAGATTCGGTTTTATATGAGACGCACCCCATCGTTTTAACACGCCATGCGACGGCTTACAAAAATACGTTCAACTCTCACATATTAGGGCGCCACTGGCATTAGGCTTTTTTAAAATCCTAACCTTCCATCACTGACACGAATACATCAGGCATCCTCTGCCCCGCCCCGTCCTCAACTGATCGAAGACAACATTTTTGACGATTATTTTCATGATTTATCGCGAACTCTTGATAAAAAAAACCCGTTGCAGTCGGTGTTAGGATGCGTCCTCGCAATTCTATTAGAAGCAATGTGGGTGACCCGATCATTCTATCACGCTTTAGGTGAAAGTAGATACTGATTGAATGGACGTATCTTGCTTTTTTATCAGTTAGTCACAATGCAGAAACACTAAACGCCACGCGAGGATAAAGGTTCTAAGAAGGGTTAATTTTCAGTTGTGCAATGAAGTGTATTATAAAAGGATTGAACGTTTTAAAAGCGTCCAATTTTAATATTTTCATTTTCCGATAAGTGTTTACATCGGTGTGTCACGTGATTATATGGGGATATGCGTTTAATCACTCGATGATGCCATACGTTCTTGCTTTCGGGTTAGAAACAAAATAAAATAGGTACATGTCTTATGGACAACAATTTCGCAATTCTTTTCATTCTATTGTAAATTTTACTAATGCTGTTTCAGCATCCTCAATAAGCGGCAAGAGCCCGTATGGTGGTTAGCGTTGAACGTCGGATCATTGCATAAATGGATACGTGCGAAAGAAAAACTGTGTGATGGGTAAATAGCATTCATTATTCTTTTCCAAATAGTGACTGTCTGGTAGACCCAATACACAACTGGAACTTTAAAGCCAACAACTGTCACTTGAAAATATTTCAGGAATGTCTAAAAATATCGCGAATGTGTGTTGAAAAGATCGACCTTTTCGTCTGAGTTTGACACAGATAAAACTGCTCAGGTAACAAAACAGGCTTCAGTGGGGTGTTGTAGGGGGGTAAAATATTGCAAACTGTGCATTTTTTTACATTGGGTAAAAAAACGACAAGGAAATAATATGAACATTCATTTAAAACAGCTTTATTTTCTTCACGAATCACCTGCAGTATTTCGCATATCAAGTCTGATGCACGCTAATGAGACATACGTTTATGTAGCCTATATATATATATATATATATATATATATATATATATATATATATATATATATATATATACTAACAGGGGGACCTGAAGTTGCCCGGGATTGAATGATGATCAACAAATATTCCACACTTCTATATTTTTATTGTCATCGATATCGATAAAATAGCTAATTTTTCCAATCAAATCGACTTATTGTCCCCTCTAATTAGGAACCACTAATAATATTAACATTTCGGCCCGGCGTTGCTTGGGTGTTTGGAGGTGTATGGGAAAAAAGGGTCAATTTTTTTAACTTTGACCCCTATTATGGCCCCTTAAAATTTATTTCTTTGGGCTCAAATCAAGTTATTAACTTAGATCCATGTCCAAGGAACCTATATTTAAAATTTCAAGTGTTTAGACCCAAAATTGTCGGAGGAGTTTGGTAGAGTTCTCAAAGGTCAAATCGTGGAATTTTGACCCCTTAACAGCCAAATTTCTGGCCGAAAACCGATCATATAGATTTTTTCAAAATCTCAGAACCCTGTATATCAAATTTCGAGTCTGTAGACTTAAAATTAACAGAGTTATTGCGAAGGAAAATGTACACAGACAGACACACAGACACGTTCACTTTTATAGATATATAGATTAGAGAATATATATATATATATATATATATATATATATATATATATATCTCGGAGCCTTGCATTAACGGCTGTAGCTATAGATGGATCTATATTTATTTTACCAAAGCAAAGAGTTGTAAATAATTGTATAGTAACGTATAACATAATAGTATGGCATTTTTTTATAACCCTTAAAACAATATTAAAATACAGGGTTACCACCCAAAAAAACAAAAGCTAAATGAAGGCCCTCTAGAACATATGCCGTAAAACGGAGAAAAAAAAAGGCCAAAGACCCTAGTGTTTTGATGTGATGTTTTGAATATAATAAACTAGTGATGATCAAAGTTTCATTTCATTCGGACAAAACACTAAGAAACGGGGGCCTAATTGGGGCCTGTTTTTTTTTGTCACACTGTATAAAATCTAATATTTTATTAAAGTTATCGTTAGGAGAAATTTTGCCAGTAAGTCAATTAACTTCCTGCAATCGCTAAATTTATTTGCTTTCATGAATTCACATAAGTCCTTATGTTATTCAGGGATTATCAGTTGTTTACTATTAAACAATGTTTCGGGTTTATAAAACAAAACAGTACATTAAATCATGGCTTATTTATGTATGTATGTATATATATATATATATATATATATATATATATTTCTGTAGAAATATATTTTCTTATTATATATAGCAATCCTAATTGAAGAAGCTCGATGTAATTACACAGCAATATAGAGAATAAATGACAAGCAACTATAAACTATATTAAAAAATTCATGATGTTGACCATCTTATAATTTATTCCTTTAATTCAGTCGACATTTACAATTCTTGACAGTATCTGTTTCGTAGTGCAAAATCAATCACTTAATTATTATATCAATCAGTGAATCTATTATGCCCTAAACTCATCAGAAGATATACCAACAATCAATTCTTCAAAAGGAAATGCAGTGTGATTTGCCATGGTTAAAATCCGAAAATTGGAAAAGAAGCTGCAAATACCTTTAATATGTTCATTTCCTTTTGAAAGATTGACTGTTGCTATATCTTCTGATGAGTTAAGGGCATAATAGATTCACTGATTGATATACTAATTCAGTGATTTTGCGGCTCGAAACAGATACTGTCTATAATTGTAAAACTCAGCTAAATTAAAGGAATAAATTATAAGATGGTCAACATCATAAATTTTGGAATATAGTTTTTCGTCACTCACACACACACACATATACATATATATATAATGTTTAAGGGAGATCGTGTTTGAATAACACTGCTGGGAGCCATGATTCAATATACTGTTTCGTTTAATATATATTCCTGTATGCAGACATATATAGAATTTAGGTAAAAATGGCACCGGTAAAAATGGCACTGGTAAAAATGGCACCGGTAAAAATGACACCGGTAAAAATGGCACAAGTGAATAAATAGGTAAAAATGGCACCGGTAAAAATGGCACGTAATGACAAAACGAGAACATGCATGAATATCTCACAGTATATTAAAATGGGAAAACGTGCGAAATTTGTCGAATTAAAAAGGGTGCTAGACGACCGATCTGGTCTCAAATTTTACCCTCGTTTTGAGTTTTCCAAAAGTTAGGTCATGTACTGCGACGTCACCGGTGTTACAGAAAATAATGAGAAGTTTGTCAAATTTAAATAGATCCTAAATGCGAATCTCGGTTTTGAGATTTCCCAAAGTGCTATTACGTCACAGGTGTCAGAAATAACTTTTTTCATCTGTGTGGTAATTCATTCACCTCTTCTCCCCTATTATAAGTTGAACACTGGGCAGAAATAAATTTAAAAAATCTCCCTTATTTACAAACAAGTTCCTTTTATTTTAATTAGTTACTTCTATTTATTTGTTTCTTTACCATATATTCGATTCGATGTCTATACTAATAGATGCCTTAAAAATAAGAATTATTGAACATTTATTACTATAGACAACAAAATGAAAAAGTAAAATATACAACAAATAAATGCTACCAAACGCAAGATATGCTAAAAGTAAAAATAAAATAAAAATAAGCAGTTTATATATTTTTCAAAAATACAAACAAAATAACTTAGGCGTAAACAATTATAGCGAGGAACAGTCCATTTGATGACGGCTTCTGATATTGAAATCAGAAATCAACATTATGTTATTCGTTCCTCGTAATTTATGTACACTTAGTGTTGTTTCTTTTTTATGGAACTCCTGCATTGCAACATGTCGGCAATGGAGACGAGTTATCGACCCCTTTATGAAACTCAAATATAAAGAAGTTTCTTCATAAATATTTCATATTTTTTAAATTACTACATTGATGAAGTAAAATTATATTTTGATACATTTTATACAACCTTAATGTAAAAAAAAAAAATACTAAAAACAATCTATAAATGTTTTTAGCATATTTTTTTTCAATTATGAATCACTCATTAAAAAGAAATATTAAAACTTTAAAACTATAGTTCGATACATTTTTATACTTTAAAATTAAGTACTCCTTGTGCGTTGAGTCTTATAGTTCACAGCCTAAATATTCATGACCTCTCCCCTTGGTGCGGAAATAAACTTTTTTTTTATTTTGTAAACAAACGAACGTATTGTACTTATGGATGTTTGATACCGAAAGAAATATGAACTTAAAAAAAATAATGTTACTTTTATTTCATTAAATTGTTAGGTGAAAGTGCAAAATAGTTCACCCCACCTCCATGTTAAGAACGGCTTTCTAAATAGTTATTATTTCAACGTTGTTTGTACTCTCAGGGTGTCAAACATGTATAAGTACCTATTTTAGTGAGTCAAAACTGAACTCTGTCATATTTGGTCAGTAAGCTGTTATTTATATTGGAATCAGTTTATAATTTTATGTCAGAAATATACTCAGTGACCGATTGACCCCAGAAATGTTCCCAGAACGGTTTCAGACTCAACTGTGAGCATGAAACTGTGAGATGAATTGGTCATAAAACCTTTTCGCACGTATACACGACAACACGTGTTATCTTTCACTTTAGTTTATGTGTCTGTTGAATTCGTTAAATAAGGCAATAAAACTATTTTTGGTAATTAACAACATTGATACAGTTTAGCTTTGAGAATTTTGTGTTACTGTTCCCATTCCAGCTTTGGACTACTATTCTCATCTTGAGTATTCTTATTTACTTGCTTCCCCAAGAGGGCAAAGTTAGACACAAGGTCGTTTTTTATGTGGGCAATATCCAGCTCTCCTACAAGAGGAACTCTGGATCAGAACAAAAATTAAAATTGTCTCAGTCTGAAAGGATTTATTAATTCTTCATTGAACGGGGAGATAATAGGTGGAGTGTGTAGCATCAGAAGTGATACTACACTTTGTTAACGTATCAGTCGATGCAACCTCCGACAGAAATTCTGTACAGATTCTCGAGTTCAACAGAAACATTCCAGAGTTCAATATTTATTCAATAATAGCAGTTTTGGATAAATAAGAAAAAATGGCAAATCCCAACTTATCAACGATAAAATACATTCAATGATAAAATAAATTTAGAGTGCACCAAAATTAGTTTTTTTTCTTTTATCAAAGATAAAAGCCAGTCGAGGATAAGTGTCAACCAGGGAGCTTTTAATTACACTAAACAAAGTGCATCTTTTCTGGATCATTTTTATTTTGTTTTGTTTTAGGGAAAAAAAAACTTATCCCCGTGTGTGTTTTATCCTTGATAACTAGCGATTCATTATGAAAAAAGAACCCAAAAATACAGCTACAACTTGTCCAGAAAAGATGCATTTTGTTTAGTGTAATTGAAAACTTCAACATTAACCCTTATCCTCGAGTGTGTTTTATCCTTGATAAGTTGCGATTCATTAGTCCTAAGTACCCCATTTTGGGGAGCTAGATAGTCACCAGATTAAAAACCGACATTGTGTCTAACTTTGCTCTCGCGGGGTGCAATTATATAAGAACCTTTAGATAAACAATGCTTCTAAACTGAGGTAATTGTAATTTTTTGTTCCGATCGAAAATGCCCCTTTTTGGGGAGCTGGATATTCCCCAGATTTAAAACCAACCTTGTGTCTAACTTTGCCCTAGCGAGGTGCAATTAAATAAGAACCTTTAGATAAACTGAGGTAATTGTAATCTTTTTTTCCGATGAAAACTGCCCCTTTTGGGGGGGGCTGGATATTAAAAATCGACCTTGTGTCTAACTCTGCCCTCGTTGACGGCAAGAAAATAGGAACTTTTACAAAACCCAAAATGAGGTTAGAATTTGGAACCCCATAGCTTCAGTAGCACCTTTTGGTACCATTTTTACCTAGTTATTCACTTGTGCCATTTTTACTGGTGCCAATTTTACCGGTGCCATTTTTACCGGTGCCATTTTTACCAGTGCCATTTTTACCGGTGCCATTTCTACCGGTGCCATTTTTACCGAGCACCACATATATATATGCATATATAAAGAGAGAATAGGGAAAGAGAGAGTAAAAGTTTTTTTTTTCTAAAAATACGTCGAAGAGAAAGAGTAACTCAATGGGACTACGATCAAGTTGTACTATTTTTCCATCATTGATCTTTAATAGGAAAATCGTTTTAGACAATTTATATTTTAGTCCCAAACCAAAGGTATACTTTAGAAAAAAAAAACAAAAAAAAACTATATTTTCTTCCATATTAAAGCGGACCTCAGATCTAACTTTATCCTTGTGAAAAGGCAAGTAAAAAAAAAGGGCACAGCATTTATAGTACATACTGGTGTCAATTTAGCTGTGTCCGTTACACGGAGGGTGACAGAGTGGAAGTTATGTATACTGAATATATCTTACGAACTGAGGTCAGTTGTTGTCAGGTGAGTTGAGATCACTTAAATTAGGACTTGTCAACAACTGTCACTATTTATAACGACCGCTTGACCCCCGACTCCTTAAAACGTTTTAGTTTTCAACCTCATCTCCTCCCAAATCCCCTGGCAATAAAGGTTCAGTGTCAAACGTTTGAGTTAATATAGTGCGACTGACCTTTTAATGGTGACAAACAGATAGTTGATTAGCCTCGCATAACGCATGCATTAGGAACAACGAATACTTCTAGTTGGACGAAATATGCCCAACATTTTAGGACTACATTAGCATAAAATGAAAACAAAACAACGCCAATGTTCCCATCGAATTCAGGCAAAACAGATGTATACAAATCTAAAACAATAGAATAATATTTATAAAACGATCACCAGATCGTTGTGGAATGAGTCCATAAATGGAAAGTAACATTTCATGCAACTAAGATTAAGCTGCCCTTTTTTTTTTAAAATTAAAAGAAGTCTTCCCAACCACCAATCGCCATGCCTAATAGCACCCTAGTTGAGAGTTCTTTTCTTCAAAACCCTCAACATTCACGGACAATATGAGGTGGAAAAAATACATTGATGAAATTTCGAAGACTTCTACAAATAAGGTGGGTTCAGTATACTGTACTAGAATATTACTTAAATCGGAGATTGTGTACTTTTACAACGAAACCATTTGCCCATGCATGGAGTATTGTTACAATATCTGGTTCACATTTTCCGATTCCGTAACTCAAAATACTAGGATTTTTCCACTCGCGATTTTGAGTAATTGTCCAAACACTAAATCTCACAGACACACACGCATATATATATATATATATTTAATTATTATAGTAAAAAAAAAAAAAAAAAAAAAAAATAATTATATATATATATATATATATATATATATATATATATATATATATATATATATATATATGCTAGCATTTCAGCCCGGTGTTGCCTGGATGTTTGGAGGTGTGTGTTGAGCAAAAAAAAAAAAAGTGGTAGTAGGAAGGCAGGCTCGAACCCGTACCACGAAGGAGGAAAAGAATAGGGAAAACCCCTGACATCTTTGCTGTTATGACCACCGCCAAACCGGAAGTGACGAAGTTTTAAATTAAAGCTAGACAGTCGAAAAGACGAGATGACTTTCGACAATATCGGCGAAAAAAGCTACCCCTCCCTGTAGAAAAGTGTCCAGCTGAGGGTTAAGAAATTAATGTTTATAGCCAATTTTTCAGTATTTGTCGTCTGAAGGGGCGAGCTTCAAAACGATACTGATCGTGTGAAAATCCGTTGCCTCTGTCGAAAGTTAAAGGCAGACATGCAAACGTACATACATACATTTATATATTGGTAGCTCAAATTTTCGACCCAAACCGATTAAAAAGCTTGCCCTCTCTCTGAATACCCTTTATGTAAAATTTCAAATATTTAGACCAGAAATTGTCTGAGTAATTTAGTAGAGACCGCAGAGGTCATTTTTTTAAACTTAGACCCCTATTATGAACCCTTAAAATTTATTGATTTATGCTCAAATCAAGTTATTAAGTTCGACATATGTCCAAGGAATCTATATCAAAAATTTCAATTGTTTATACCCAAAATTGGCGGAGGAGTTTGGTAGAGTTCTCAAAGGTCAAATCGTTGAACTTTGACCCATTAACAGCACAATTTCTGGCCAAAATCCGATCACATCGATTTTCACAAATCTCAGTACCCTACATATCAAATTTCGAGTCTGTAGATTAAAAATTGACAGAGTTATTGCGTATGAAAATGTACACAGACACACACACAGACACTTTCACTTTTATAGATATACTAGCATGGGTGTCCGGCGTTTCCCGGGTGTTTTGAGGTGTATGCTGAGGAAAAAAACAAAAAAACAAAAAAAACGGTCGATTTTTAAAACTTTAACCCCTATTATGACCCCTTAAAATTTATTATTTTGGGCTTAATTCAAGTTATTAAGTTAGATCCATGTCCAAGGAATCTATATCTAAAATTTAAACTGTTTAGACCCAAAATTGTCGGAGATGTTTGGTAGAGTTCTCAAAAGTTAAATCGTTGAACTTTGACCCCTTAATCGCAAAATTTCTGCCCGAAAATCAATCACATTGATACTCCCAAATCTCAGTACCCTGTATATCAAATATCGAGTCTGTAAGCTAAAAATTGACAGAGTTATTGCGTAGGGAAAAGTAGACAGACACAGACACACACACACACACAGACACACACATTTACTTTTATAGATATACTAGCATGGGTGCCCGGCGTTGCCCGGGTATTTGGAGATGTATGTTGAGAAAAAAAAAAGAAAAAAAAGTTAATTTTTAAATAAATTTGGCCGCTATTATGACCCCTTAAAATTTATTGTTTTGGGCTCAAATCAAGTTATTAAGTTAGATCCATGCCCAAGGAACCTATATCTAAAATTTCTAAGTGCGTAGACCCCAAATTGTAAGAGGAGTTTGTAGAGTTCTCAAAGGTCAAATCGTTGAACTTTGACCCCTTAATCGCCAAATATCTGGTCAAAAACGGATCACATCAATTTTCCCAAATCTCAGTACCCTGTATATCAAATATCGAGTCTGTAGATTAAAAATTGACAGAGTTATTGCGTAGGGAAATGTACACAGACACACACACAGACACTTTCCGTTTTAAAAATATATAGATAAATATATATATATATATATATATATATATAAAGAGAGAGAGATTATATAGATATATACATATATATGCATATATTTTACATAGATATGCATATATATACACATATATATTTACATGCATACATGCATATATATGAAGAGAGATAGATATATACATGCATGTATATATACACACAAACACACACACACACACACACACATATATATATGCATAAACATTAACCTCTATTAAACTCCCCTGTCAATTTTGGGTCTATAGACTTGAAACTGTATATACTGGGGATTTAGCCCTGGTAACAAATTCGATTTTGTGCTTAGCCAGGTAAAATTACTGATAAGAAATAAAAATTGAAAAATCTTGAACTTGTCTAGCGTAATTCGTCTTAAAATGCCCGTTCAGGCAGGCACAAATATACATTTATGCGTTAGAGATTCATTTTTAACGAGATCGTTTGCATCTAACGAGAGCTCGAAATATAACGACACGTGCTGAAGAATTAAATGCTTTGGTTTAGATTCTAACTGATCACGCCAAAGTCATAATTCCTAAACTTTGGAAATCTTAAGTTCAGTCTGTCTCAATATTTTAAATTCTATCTCCTCCGAAACCAAAATTGGCAGAGCGGCGCTAGGAGCCTCAAATGATTGGATTTTTACGGACTGTTTTTTTATGGAGGGTTACAACAGTTTTTAAGGGGTTAAAAAAAGCTCAAAATCGTCATACATATTGTACATTCATTTTAGTTAATTTTTAATAAGTTCATATGCGTGTTACGTTAGTAGATCGGCAATGTCAACAGCTTTGAATGCTCAAATTTTGCTTTCAACTTCAGTTCTAGCTTATGACACGCAAGTACTTATTTTTTTTTAGTTTTGAAATCACGACTATAATAATTTATACGAAATCTGGACGAATAAAAATATTATGTTTAAGCCCCCCCCCCTAGTCACTAGTACATATTGAGTAAAATATAATAATCAAAAGCGTTTGGGCTCTATAATAATAAATACGAAATCAAATAAATATAAATCATATATATGCGCATTTTACTACCAGGCTACGTCGAGCGGACACTACTATCTATTGCATACAATCTAATAACCAATAGAGAATTGGCTCTATAATAATAAATACAAAATCTTTATAAATTAAAATATCTTTGACCAATTTATATATATATATGCGTGTGTGTATGCATGACTAAATGTATGTATATATATACATGTGAAATATGTATATATGATTATGTGTGTATATACATAATATACCTTAATATACATATACATACATCTATATACATAAATTCATCTATCTACATATACACATATATAGAGATACATCAATATACACACGCTTATATTTATATATATATATACATACATATATGCATATATATATATACATGTATACAGATGATGATGATGATGATGATGATGATGATGATGATCGTCGTCTCAATTCTCATATACATTAAGTATCACCTTATGTGTCCTCAGGTGAAGGCCGCCATCTGATTTACAAGACTGATGACAGACATGCCACACAAAAGTCCATATTTTAACAGGCTTCATTTCATCCGGATGAGGAATACTGTCTTTGTGTACAACCATATGCTTTTTCAGTCCAGATGCATACTTTCTCGCATATAACACAATCTACTTTCCAGGTCACCACGGTATATTAAATGACGATCATCTGTCCATGTGTGATTTTATATGGTTCACGCACCCTGTCTTCCAAAGAACACCTCTACACGTTTTACAGATCCAATTTGCATGGTCACATGGAAAAATCTATACATTTTCTTTTCCTAAATGTTCTTTTAGGTTTTGCATGGTCCAAACTCTGGATATGAAGGGACCCACAGCCAGTTTTTGTCAATTCCCGTCAAGCGCTATGATTAACCGCAGTTTTTCCAAGGTGTCGACATCTATATTCGTTTCCTTCAGATGACTTTTGAGATCAGAGCGTTTTTTGAGGTTCATGTTTTGGACGCTTACCACTCGCAAATTCTTCATAGAAGAGCCGTTTTGGCAGACAACCGTCATCCATACGTACGAGGTGAACTATCCAGCCCAATTGTGCAATGATTGGAATCAAGACTTGGGCACAGTGTTTTTCTAGCACCTTGGTGTCAAATATGTGCATTTGCCATTTAATATTCAAAATTCTTTTTAAGCACTAAAGGTAGAACTGTTCTACAACTCTGATACGTCTCTGGTGAGTTGTCAAAGTCTCTGTGGCATAAAAGAGCACCGTGATAACACGCCATATCTACAGCTATCGTGGTGTTAATAGCGAGTCCACGGTTATTCCGCTTCTTTCTTTTCAGTTTTTCAAATGCGACAGAAGCCTTTTGAATGTGGGCATATATCTCGACACCCAAGGAACCATCTCTGGATAAAATACTTCCAAGGCAGAAACGATACCACATCAAATCTACTACAATTAGACAATATATCTCCACTTCGGTAGCAAGTGTGAACATCACATAATTCATCACAAGTTGATGAAAAGTTGTTGATTACCTGCATGTCATTCCAAGTGTGATCAAAAACACTTTCATCGTCAGCATAAAGAAATTCTCTAATGAAATCTTCGAACACCTTTCCAGATGTCTCGAAGAGTATAAGAACCCCTACGACATAAGCTGAAAATGAATACCACAAAATAACTACAAAATAGATAGAAAAAGATGACGAACAGGAATATCTCCTTGCTTTACGCACTTGTCAACAGATATTTCATCTGGGAGGTGACCACGGAGTGCACATCGACCTTTCATATCTGGTACAATTTCCCCAAATGTGCACATATGTCGGTGGACATGCAAGCTGCACAATCACATTCCACAACTCATCTCTATTGACTGCGACAAACGCTTTTGTCAGGTAAACACGAAAGCACTTGTTGATAATAGACATCTCTTGTACACGGTGAGCGAAAAGTATCATATCCACATAGCCTCACACTGCTCTAAAACCAAACTGACTTTCAGATACTACCATTAAGCATATTTCTGCCGGCAATCTGTTAAGTACAACTCGTGCAGAAACTTTACCAACACACTCAAAAAGTGTAATTTCTCGTCCATTGTCACAGATCGATTTTTCTCATTTACTTTTATATAGAGGCATCAGAATTCAAGTGACCCAATATTGTGAAATGATTTCACCCCATTTCTGACCAATGAGGTCAAAAGTCGTCTGATGTACATTCTCACTACCGGTTTTCATGAGCTCCACCGGTATGTGTACTCGTACTTTTCTAGTATTGATTAAGGTTACAGCCTAATCTACTTACTTCATTGTTGTGTACATATGCATATACATATACATACACACACACACATATATATATGTATAAATATATGCATACATATATACATACGTATATAAATATATGCATACATATACAGATATATATTAATATATATGCGCACATATATATACATATATATACATATATGCGCACATATATATGTATACATATCTGCGCACATATATATATATACATATATGTGATCAGACACACAGAGACGTTCAGCTTTATATTATATGTATATATACATATATATATATATATATATATATATATATATATATATATATATACACACATATAATATAAAGCTGAACGTCTGTGTGTGTCTGATCACGAATAAGCTCCTATGTGGTTGACTATTATAGAAAACTGATCACATATAATGATAGAAGATGTATCGAGGCACAGGAATGGGTATGTTTGATCTGGCATAATGATGATTGATTAAAATTGTGGGGTCTGCGGACGCACCTGGTCCACAAAGTATGGAAATAAAAAAATAAAAGATAAAAAAACACGTTTACAAGTGTTTTTAATATAGATGTACATAATAATACTTTGATAAGTATGTTTTAACTTAAATAGGGATGGTATAATAAAATTGTGGGATCTACGTTCGCGCCTAGCCTCCATAGAATGGAAATAGGCACAAACTTTAATAAAGACTTTTCATATCCATCTACATAAGTATCCTTTGATAATTATGTTTCAGTTCTAAGAAATCTATATAATACTAAAAGTCTATGGATCTTGTATGTTTGCAATCAGATTTCCGGTTTTCAACATCCGGTTGCGCATGCGTAAATAGCAACGTCTTCAATCCGTTATTCCAATTCCGGAATTTTTATATCGCTTTTAATACAAACAATTTCATTTAATTTGATCAAATAGTTTTTTGTTTTTTTTAACGGCTAAAAACATTCAACTTCGTAAAGTCTGTCGCAGTTTCAAAAAAACTTCTCCCTTTTAAAAAACAACACTCATTATTAAAAGAAACAGCGGCGGTGAAAGAAAACACCTCTCACTTTCCCTCTAATAGATTTCAACACTCCTACTCCCTCTGTTTTCGTTACGTACGCGAGAAATCTTTAATTCATGTCATTATAAATAAATAATTTTATAAAATCAACCGTAGTTTTTTTTTTTTTTTTAAGGCTAAAAACATTCGGTTATCTTTCAGATGCAAGGTTCATTGTTTACTTGCGGTTTTAACGATGTAAGATTCCGTTGTACGGAAGACCAAATCGGCCAAAATGTCTATGATGTTTTTATTGGCGCTTTTCTTCGTATTTTTAATAACATTTTTTTGCACCATTTACAAGTTCTTTTTACAAATAATTTTTTTAATACTGTAATAGTAAAATAAAGATACATTTATTAATTATACGGAAAAGGTATCTCGTAATGTTTTCACACGAGATTTTTTTCCTGTTGATTTCTCTTTTTTTTTTTAATATTAAAATTGATTTAAAGTGATTTTCAAGCCTTTAACATGACGGAGTTTATAATGAAAACCAAATTACCGTTAAAATTAAAATAATCTTTATTAGAAATTTGTAACAAAATAACAAAATTATAAAACTATTAGATTAAAATTGAGAACCTTTAATTAAACAACGTGAACATTTTATAATGAGTGTTTTCATGAAATGTATTTTTAATAATAAAAAAAGTGAACTTTTTTTACTTAAACTTCATAAAAAAAACGTATCCAATATAGAATTTTACTAAAATAATTTTACTATTACAGTATTAAAAAAATTATTTGTAAAAAAAAACTTGTAAATGGTGCAAAAAAATGTTATTAAAAAATACGAAGAAAAGCGCCAATAAAAACATCGTAGACGTATATTATCATTTAAACAGTATATCAATTTAAATATTTAAATTCAGTAAATAAATTTAAATATTTAAATTATGGCCGAATTGGTCTTCCGTACAACGGAATCTTACATCGTTACAATCGCAAGTAAACAAGGAACCTTGCATCTGAAAGATAACCAAACATTCAACTTCGTAAAGTCTGTCGCAGTTTCAAAAAAACTTCTCCCTTTTAAAAAACAACACTCATTATTAATAGAAACAGCGGCGGTGAAAGAAAACACCTCTCACTTTCACTCTCATAGATTTCAACACTCCTACTCCCTCTGTTTTCGTTACGTACGCGAGAAATAGTTACGTGTATGTGTGAGAGAGAGAAAAAGGGAGCGATGTAAAACTGGATAGTTAAGCGAAAGGAAAACATAAAAGTTTTTTTTAAAACACTCAAATTGTACAAAAAATGTTGTAAATAGAAAAGTATTGTCTTAGTTTTAGTGATCTTATTATTAGCATATGAATACAATATTTATTTTCTGTACAATAAGTGCTTAAGCACCCGTGCTTTTCAGCGATACATATTCAATAAAATAAATTGATTAATATAATTAATCTGGATATAAGAGAGTTAGAACCTGATAAGAAGTCTCAATTAAGCAAAAGGATAACAAAAGTTTTCTTTAAAAAAATTAATTGTACAAAAAATGTAAATAGAAAAGAATTGTCTTAATTTTATTGACCTTATTATTAACATACAAATTAAATATTTTACACAATGGGTACTGAATGTTTGCTTAAATTAAATGAAAAAAGTTACATTTTATTTTCATTTTCTATTTAAAAAGCCATTATTAACATGTGGAGAGTGTTTTTTTTTATTATTCTGTACTTTCAACTAACAATTTCATTTAAAAGATGATATATCAAAATTTGAATTTAACTATAATAAGGATTATGATACCTGTTCAGTGCATATTTACCTATAAGTATGACCAACCACTTATAATTCAGTAACTGTAATTTAAAAAAAAATAACAATTATAATAAACAGAACGACTCATAGAAATCTATCTATATTCTTTTTTCATTTTAATATACTTTCATAGAAATGCTTCTGTTATGTAAAAAAAAACTATTTTCTTTATGCCACAAGTGTCACGCTCATACATGAATTCCATAGCTAATATAACGTACTGACCCAACGGGTCACGGGTGGTCTAGTATGGTATAAAATTATGGGGTGTTCGTTCGCGCCTGACCTCCATAGAATCGAAATGTGTCACAAAGTTTAACAAGGTTTTTTAATATAGATCCACAGAATATTGTCACAAGTGTTTCAGTTTGAACAGGTATGGTATAATAAATTAAGGGGTTTATCTATTTTATTTATTTTTCTTTGGTTTTGATACCCCCAAATTCTAAGCTATCTCTTTACAATCCTTCCTTTCTAAACCTATCATATATATATATATATATATATATATATATATATATATATATATATATATATATATATATATATATATATATATATAAGTGAACGTGTCTGTGTGTGTCTGTGTACATTTCCCTACGCAATAACTCTGTCAATTTTTAGGCTACAGACTCGAAATTTGATATATAGGGTACTGAGATTTGGAAAAAACCGATGTGATAGCTTTTTGGCCAGAAATTTAGCGATTAAGGGGTCACAGTTCAACGATTTGACCTTTGAGAACTCTACCAAACTCCTCCGCCAATTTGGGGTCTACGCACTTGCAATTTTAGATATAGGTTCCTTGGACATGAATATTACTTAATGACTGGATTTGAGTCCAAAACAATAAATTGTAAGGGGTCATAATAGGGGTCACAGTTACAATAAATTGACCTCTGCGGTCTTTTCCAAATTACTCAGACAATTTCTGGTCTAAATATTTGAAATTTTACATAAAGGGTATTCAGAGATAGGGCAAGCCTTTTCATCATTTTGGGTCGAGAATTTTTTGCTACCAATATATAAATGCATGTATGTATGTTTGTTAGCATTTCTGCTTTAAACCTTCATTAAAGGCGACGGATTTTACCAAAATCACAACCGTTTTAAAGTTCGACCTTTCATACGAAAAATATCGAAAAATTGGCTACAAACATTAATATCTTCACCTTCATCTAGGCACATTTCTACAGGGGGAGGGCACTTTTTTTGCCGATATTTTTTAAAGTTATCCTCTCCTTTAGATTGTCTAGCATTAATTTTAAATATGTCGCTTCCGGTTTGGCGGTGACCGTAACAGCATAAACGTAAGGTTTAATCCCGTTCTTTTCCTCCTTTTGTTCGGGCCTGCCTTCCTACTATCACTTTGTTTTTTGCTCTCTTACGGTTCAAAAGATTGTAATTCAGCAACAGGCAAGAGCAAGATAGTCAGCAAAAAGCTAAACTGCAGACCAGCTTAATGCGGGTACTGGTCACCCCAACACACACAAACGCACACAGTGCTAGTTGGCCGTTGAACCCGGAAAAGGGTTCATTCGCCCTTTGGAAGATCTTGAATTTTATCCTTCAGGGAGATTAGCACCCTCCTCACCAAACAAGTTTGGTGGGGGAACCAGTTTAGTCGCCGGTGACCCGACCAAGAGGCAGTTTGTACTAGATTACATGGTACTAGTAACATATTACATAACCTTACATATACATATATAATACAAATATATATGCATATACATACGTATATACATATAAATATATACACACATGCATGTATATATATGTATATATATATACATGCATACATATACATATATATACATATATATGTACATACATATATACACATATATACATACACATATATACATATATATACATATACATACATATATATACATACATATATATACATACATACATATACACACATATATACACATATATATACATGCATATATACACATATATATATACATATATACATATATATATACATACATATATATACATACATAAATATACACACATACATACATATATACATACATATATACATATATATACATACATATATACATATATATACATACATATATACATACATATTTACATATATATAGATACATATATACATATATATACATACATATATACATATATATACATACATATATACATATATACACATATATATATATACATATATATACATATATATGCATATATATACATATATATGCATATATATACATATATATATACATACATATATATATATATACATATATATACATACATATACATACATATATATATATATACATATATATATACATACATATATAGATACATATATACATACATATATATACATATATATGCATACATATATAGATACATATATACATGCATATATATACATACATATATACATACATATATATGCATACATATATATACGTACATATATACATACATATATATGCATACATATATACATATATATACATACATATATATACATATATATACATACATATATATACATATATATATACATATATATATACACATACATATATACACATATATATACATACATATATACACATATATGCATATATATGCATACATATATACACATATATATATATATACATACATATATACATATATATATAATGATTGCAACGTCTTCTCAGACGAGTGCGACTCCCTCAGACATTTAAAATCCATGAGCCCAAATGTCCAAGGGAGTATTTATACAAATATGATGTTACAGAGTCTTAGCTTTGTACGACAGCTAAGTCTCTCTCTGTTCAAAATGTTGAGATCCAGCAACAAGCAAGAGCAAGATAGCCAGCAACAAATTAAACTGCAGACCAGCTTAATGCGGGTAATTGTCTTCCGCTTTATGTTTTTTTTAAATCAGAGATTTGCTTCTCCTAGAAAGGTTGCCTTCACCACGGCTTACGGGACCCCTCTCTACCCCAATACAAATATACACACACACAAATATACACGGTGCTAGTTGGCCGTTGACCCAGAAAAAGAGTTCATTCGCCCTTTGGAAGGTCTTGTTCTTAATCCTTCAGGGAGACTAGTCGCCCTCCTCACCAAACAACCCTGGTGGGGGAACCAGTTTAGTCGCCGGTGACCCGACCATGTGGCAGGTAGTACTGGGTTACATGGTACCAGTAGCATATGACATGACCTGACATAAATATATATACATACATATATACATATATATATACATACATATATATATATACATACATATATATATACATACATATATACATATATATACATACATACATATATATATACATACATATATACATATATATACATACATATATATACATATAAACATATATATACATGCATATATATACATACATATATACATATATACATGCATATATACATACATATATACATACATATATGCATAAATATATACATATATACATACATATATGCATATATATACATATATATACATACATATATATACATATACATACATATATTTACATACATATATACATGCATATATACATACATATATACATACATATATGCATGCATATATACATACATATATACATATATACATACATATATACATATATATATACATATATATACATACATACATATATACATATACATATATATACATACATATATATACATACATATATATGCATACATATATATGCATACATATATATACGTACATACATATATACATACATATATACATACATACATATATACATACATATATACATACATACATATATATACATATATATATATAAAATATATATAATTAGTTTGGATATCTGATGAATATGTTGGCAGTTTTGCTAGACACGGATGATTTGAGGTACGCCCTCATTTGAACGGATCATTTTCAACAGATGGCGTTAAGCACTGCCAATAAAAATGAAGGGGAGGGATGTCCCGTTTTAGCCATGCGCCAAATCATCACGGTGTTACGTTCACTCCGCCCACAAACAGCGACCCCTACCCCTTCACCTGCATTCGCATTTGGACACACACGCACAGAGGATATATACTTGCATATGCATGTGTGCGTGCTTATGTTGTTGTCTCTTTCGGAGCATATCTTCGTTTACAACATGTGTTTAAAATTCATAAATAAATTGTAGTTAGGTGGTATCTGTCATTAATAATTAAAATATACTTATCTCTTATGCTTACACTCACATCTCTCTCTCATATATTTATATATATATATATATATATATATGTATATATATATAGAGAGAGAGAGAGGGAGATATAGAAAAAGAGAGAGAGTGAGTGTGTGTGTGTGTGTGTGTGTGTGTGTGTGTGTGTGTGTGTGTGTGTGTGTGTGTGTGTGTGTGTGAAGATAAGCCTTGTAGCCACAAGGGAAAATCAGGATAATCATTGGTGTATTTATATAATATGGCTCAATAATTTAAAGACGTCCTTACATATGATAACTGTTTTATTTATACAAACTGTGTATGCCTTCAATACTCTGGGCAATAAACCACTGTTTTAAACTGCTTTTGGGAATTTCCACCCATTAGTTCTCAGTATGTTTTTATTTAGTAACTATCTGAAGACAAATTATATTTTATGTTTACAGTTAAGAGAAATTTCCTTATTTGTATTCAGTAAATTTTGTTTTATTTCTGAATTTTAAAATCTTTACTTTCTCGGTTACAAATATTCTATACGGATCATCTACAAATGTTTATATCCTAGTCAATCTTCATATTTTATACAATTGCAAGAATGTCTTGATTAACCTTAATTATTTAAGATATTATTAGTTAACAATATAGCATGTAGTTTCTTGTAATTAATTATGAATCTAAAATCACTAAGAACACTTACAAACACACTAAGTACGTTCGTATACATATATAATTTATATTTTTCTTACCCTTTAGTGAATACAGAAGATTACAGTTTGCTTCAGCAGGCACTGACGAATAGTCGTTGGATATTCGATATACGCGCGCGTGTGTGTGTGTTATCGACTATACTCTTATTTTGTTCCATATTTTAAAACTCATCATTACTCTTGTTCTGATACTACACTTTATCATTCATATCTACCTTTGATCACAGAAAATCCTTTTAAACTGAAGTGATTTTTTAAATACTTATCCTCGTCCAGACAGCTCCTGTGGAGCGGGGAACTAGATTTTTCTTTTATCTTTGTTTAAATCTGTTCTCATAAGCAGACAATTTAATAGAAACAGTAGAGCAAATGTTGATCGTGCAGAATATTTAACACTGGAGAAATCGTATGCACAAATACTGAATTAAAATTAAATTATGCATCGACATTTATACTTTTCATTTGCGAACACTTTTTAAAGTTTTATTTCAACTTTCCTTATAATGTTTTCAACATAGTTACTTGTCGCTTAATTGTTTGAAATTAATTCCTGAAAAGATTGTAAAAATATATAACTTTCCGTAACAATAATCCCATTGCAACTCGGGCATAATGTTAGTGTTTTCTATTCAACTTTTCGGTAATTACGTCACACCTCCAGTTAAGCGACAAATAGTCATTTCTTGTTTTTTCTCTTTGTGTTAAGATACTTTTGAATGAAATGATATTTTCAAATAAAATAAAATAAAAACAAAATTAAATACAGTTTCAGTAATGTATACAGTTCGGTAAATAAAAGTTTACTGCGTTTGCTATGAGTAATGTATTTTGTTTTTATCGTTGCTAAATTTGACAAATTCTCTATTGCGACCTATTCTGTAATTTTACCATGTAATTGTATACGTATTTAAAAATCAATATTACTTACAAAAAATAAGAAATTTCCCCTTGGGCGGACATATGCACCCAAAACACACACACACACACACACACACACACACATTTTTGGCGTTTTAGTGTGACCCTCTGATGGCAATCGCACCAAATGACCCCGAATAGCCAAGTGTGCTTACGAGAGAAATGCTATAAAATGTGTCTATGTGTGCTCCCTGCATCTCTCACACACACTTTCTCTCTCTCTCTCTTTCTCTCTCTCTCTCTCATTCTTTTTTCTATGTCACTGTCTGGCACCGACTATCTCTATTCCTCTCTCTTCGAAGTTTACATCTCTCTTTATACATGCGTATGCTAGCGCAGACACACGTATATGAATGCGGAGGCACATTATAAAGAGCTATTGAAATAGCAAGCACCGAGAAAAATAGAAACATGTATATTGACAAGTAAAATTAAGAATGGAAATGATTTTTTCATCTTGGCGAACCTTAACTCTAACCTATCCAGCTCACAATGAAAAGCACATGATAGACGAACAACAGTTTACTCAATCGAAAGCGAAAAATAACAAATAAGTTGGATGTTATACAAGTTTTTATAAAGTTATGAATATTTTAAAATTTGTATCACACGTTTTCTATTTGTATTTTAAGTAACGCACTAGATTGAAGAGAAAGCCCCGTTTTATCAGGTACTCTTAGCGCTGTCGAATAATAAAAATATATATCTAAAAGGATATGCATATATATATATATAAACATGCGTATGCACAAATATCTACATATATATATACACACATACATATATACATATATGTATACATATACACATATATACATGCGTATATATTCATATTTATATGTATACTTTTATATACACACATATATGTACTTATATACATATATACATTTATATATATATATATATATATATATATATATATATATATATATATATATATAAAGCTGAACGTGTGTTTGTGTGTTTGGCCACGAATAGGCTCCTATATGGTTGGCTATTTTAAAAAAACTGATTACATATAATGATAGATGTATCGAGGATCAGGAATGGGTATTTTGTATCTTGCAGAACGGTGGTTCATAAAATTGTGGGGTCTGCGTTCGCGCCTGGCCCTCAAAGTATGGAAATAAAAAATGAAAAAAAAAACGTTTACAAAGGTTTTTGATATAGATGTATATAAGAACACTTTGATAAGTATGTTTCAACTTAAATAGGGATGGTATAATAAAATTGTGAGGTCTGCGTTCGCGCCTGTACTTCATGGAAATATAACACAAACTTTAACAAAGACTTTTCATATGTATTTGAGTAAGTATACTTTGATAATTATGTTCCAGTTTGAAGAAATATGGTATAATAAAATTAGTGGGTGTTCGTTCGCGCCTGACCTCTATAGAATGTAAATATGTCACAAAGTTTAACAAGGTTTTATAAAAGGGGTGAGGGCCCACAATAACACCTTAACTTTAATCTTAATTCACGTTAGATTTTATTTATTTTTTTGAGTTGAATCATATTGTGTCGAATAAGTTCCCTTCATAAATTCACGTTCTTATTAAAGTGAAGCAAAAAAACAAAAAAAAAGTCGGAACTTT
Organism: Euprymna scolopes; assembly: GCF_053919585.1. Lineage (NCBI taxonomy): Eukaryota > Metazoa > Mollusca > Cephalopoda > Sepiida > Sepiolidae > Euprymna > Euprymna scolopes. The sequence continues at coordinate 44,008,919 of NC_136488.1, forward strand.
AGACAATTGTCGACACAAATTTTGCATAACTCTGTTTTTTTTCCTTCTCCACTTGCACCTGGCATTCTTTCGAAAATAGATAAATAATAAAAAATAAGAACGTTACTTTTTATCGTGTCAAAAGAAGGAAAGAATCCTGGTCACGTGATTACGTGTCTTTTTAAAAACATTTGCGTAATCTTTTTATTTTATATTTATATATCTGTTTAAGCTTTTTTTGTCAGTGTACTAGAAGTAATTCAGTTGATTACAACTCTTTCTGGCTTTTCTTTACATTAAAATAGTACAACCCTGAATCCGACGGCGCAATACTACAGCGTTCAACACTTGAAAAACGCGTCATTTTCTTCTTATTCATATTTATATCGATTCTTTGCTTTAAAAAATTAAAGTAATTACGTGTTTACTTTTTAATATCCCATTTTGCTGTTTCGGATTATTTTACTAAAGTAAGTAAAGCTTCATTATTTTTCAAAACTGTTTTTGTTTCTTTGTTTTTCGATATTTCGTCGATATTATTTAGCAAGAATGTTTAGCAGAAAAGCGAACAAGCGACTACCCAAAAAAATAAATATACAAGAAATAAATGTTACCATAGTCAATAAAAGTTCAGTTCATGTTTTTTTTTGTTTTGTTTTGAAATAGTTTTTAACGCTCTTTACTTGAAATAATTTCAGCGAACCGAAATTAAAACGAAATTTGAGGCGATAACTACTTGAATGAATTTTTATATAAACTACACATGCCATAATCGAATATTCCTCAAGCACAAAATAACGGAAAACATTAAAATATGTTTATAAATATTCCTTACGTTGACGGAACTCTCTTAAATTGTTATCACAGAATGCACAGGTGTCGCTCCTTCAAATTGAAAACGGGGGTCTCTATTTGAAAGTCGCTGCAATTTTGATTTTTTTAAAACCGGTTCGTGAATTAAAAAAAGTCTTTACAAACAACTTAAAAATACAAACCAGTGAACTTTTCTACCATAAAAGTAACTTTTATTGACTATGGTAATATTTATTTCTTGTATATTTATATTATTATATATATAACATTTTCTCTTTGTAAGGAAACATCATTTTGTTGGTCATTCTTGGCTAAGAATGGAAACAAAGTTGATATAAAAAATATATTTTTCCTAAAGTCCTTCCCATTCTGGGCAGAATCTACACGCACACTTAGAGATTCTGCCCAGAATGGGAAGGACTTTAGCATTTTTTCCTTTTTCACTCGCATGTTGTCTGTAATCGTTTTTCTTCTATATTTTTCCCACGTAATTCTGATGATGTCCCCTTAAATAGGGACGAAACGTTGATTACTATTTTATCAATTCTCGGTTTTCGTTCTCAAATAACATTACATCAACCATAGCTTGTATTTTTATTTTATTTTTACTCGTGTGTGTGTGTGTGTGTGTGTGTGTGTGTGTGTGTGTGTGTGTGTGTGTGTGTGTGTGTGTGTGTGTGTGTTTAAATGCGTGGAGTCACCAGCAAATGTTGTTTTTTATATTTATTTTATTATTTGATATTTTCATTTTTTTTTAATCATTGAACGAATCTTTTGAAATAGTTTACTGTGTTTCGGACGTTCTCGTGTTTTTTAAAGCGCTCTCTTCACAAAGTTTGTAAAGTATTCAAACCGTAAAATATTTAAAAGGCAAATAGCGTTTTCGCTGTGTATTTTGATGATATGGACGATTCCCAAGAATTGGGAAAATTTCTAAATATTTAAATATTTCCATATTCGAGCGTATTTCTAACATCTCCTTGTTTATTTGGGATCAGTAAATGATCACTAAATATTCTTTTCTTTTTTTTTCAAATTATTATTCCAGTTACAAAACACTTGATAAAGGCCGGAGGGCAAAACGGCCGAAACGTTGTGATGATTACAACCAAGACGAGGAAGTCAGTCCGACAATCTCAATCAATGAAAACACCTCATCTCAAAAATACAGACAATTACTAACATTCCCTGTTTTGTACCGTGTACCGCGTTCAGAAATTACAATAATGGTATCTGCTTGCAAGAACGGTCTTGCCTTGTTTCAGATTGTTTTCGGTCAGAAGTTTAGAAGCTGTAATGTGATGGACTAGAGCTTGGTTATTTATGGGCTCAAATATTTTGCCGAAAAGTTAGATGGGCTAATGGTGCGATAATTTAATGGGTCAGTTCTTTCGCCAGAATTCTGAAGCAGTTTTCCAGCAGTCAGGAATGCAAGATTCGTTAAGGCATTTGTTGTAAAGTTTGGAGAGGACTGGAGCAATATCAGCGGAGCATTTTCTTAATAGCATAGACGGGATGAAATGGAGTTCACATACTTTTGAGGTGCTCAGGTTTTTTATGATATCATATACCTGAGAAGAGGTGATTTTCAGATCATCTAGCGTGGCGTCTGTCAGCAAAGCAAAGTCAGGGAGGGAGTAGTTTGCTGGGTTCAATGTGGAGTTGCAGGCAAGCCGACTGGCAAGGATAATAGCCTTTTCGGTTGCTGTTCAAACAACTTCTTGATTGTCGGATAGTAGAAGAATTATGTATTGCCCATTATTTTCTACACTGTTGTAGATTTTCCAGAAATCACGGGTTCCTAATTTCTGTGTTTCGATGCGTTTTCTGATGGTTTCGGCTATTCTCTCTTAGCTGTCGCTATTTCTTTCTTAAAATTACTTCTAGCTTCAATAAATTTTGTCTGTTTGCACTAGACTTATATCGGTTAAATCTGGAGAATGCATGTTGCATTTGCCCAATGGCAGTTGCACAAGTAAAAGTAAACCATTAGGGAGAGTGGGGTTTGCTATGGAATTGCGTTTTGAACCATTCGGGGACTCATTTGCGTACTCTTCATCGTGAAGAGAAAAGATATTTCCTCATGGGGAATATATAACGAGATCCCTGATAGCTTCCCAGTCAGCATTCTTTATACTACCTTGTCATTTTGAGCAATGACTCTTCAATTTTGGGTCGAGAATTAAGGGCGATTTTTACAATTGTCACAACGTGATCAGCATTCCCGAGTGGACTATGAGCATTCGTCACACAATCTTCGCGAACTGTAGTCAAAAGTAGATCTAGAAGTGAGGCATGTTGATCTTGCTGATCTGGGAAACGGTAAAAACGTAACCGTCTGTGATAGGGACTGAGATATAGAGAAGCTATGTGTTATGCTACCAGCGGCGTCTCTGGAAGTAGAGAATCCAAGCCAATTACTGTAGTGGACACTGAAGTCACCAATTACATGTATTTGTGCGCTAGTATCGAGGGAGAGTGCTGTATCTATGCTATCATAGATTTGGTCGATTAGCGTACAGTCCTGGGTCCAGGGAGAGCAGTAGAGAAAATATAAGTAGCTAAAGTTATGTTGCATGTTAAGTCTACAGCACTGGCTGTCTGATTCTGATTTTGTTTCTTTCATCAATCTTTTTGGTCTTTACTTTTTTTCTCTCCTCGGAATCTCTAAACACACACACACACACACACACACACACACACACACACATAAATATATATATAGATAAAATTTTAATTATTAAAAATCGTAAAATTAGATTTTCTTAAAAAACTTACTTGATCAATTTACACGATTTTTGAAATATGACATTTTCGTTCCGTAACAAGCACGTACATCAGAAATTTCTTTTCTGTATTTTAGTTTTATAATCAAGTACAATTCTAAATGAGCACCAGCTTTTCTTATTACTACAAAACATATAATGTAGCGCAACTGAATTACCTAGATATGACCAGTGTTGGAAACGGGGAGACAAAAGACGCACATTTGTTCCTATCGAGGACCCTGTAAACATTCCAGGGACCAAGTCAGAAAAACTCATATATTGCTAAAAACATAAAACCAACGTTTCCGTAATTTTGCAATTTTGATAGGTTTATATGACCTATCAATTGATGCAACATTTCTAAGGTGTTTCTATTATTTTGTCTAACCTTTATACATACATTATGTGTGGGGGGGTAGCATATACATATATGCATATATATATATATATATATATTATATACGTATACACACACACACACATATATATATATATATATATATATATATATAGATATAGATAGATAGTTAGATAGATAGAGAGAGAGAGGGGGAGAGAGTACGTATATATATATATATATATATATATATATATATATATATATGAATAAAGGGAGAGGTGCAGTTTGAGATGCAAAAGTGTTGTTTTAATTTGTAATAAATCACGGCACTAGGTTTAACTCTCTAAGCGATTTATCAGGTGACGCTAAGATGTTTTAGTATATTTTGATTTTTCGTCCCCGTCCACCAAAGCTCTTCTTAACTGTAGAACAGTTATACAGAAACCGGAAATTAACGAAACTACATTGGTGCATGTACAACCTGTATTTAAATGAAAATCAAATTTTATATAAGTTGCTTTTATACACGTATGGAACATCGCGATTTAAAAAAAAATTGCTTGGAACCCAAACCGCTGACATATTTCATCATAAGATAGACGAGATGCTGCAGTTCACAAAAATGTACACTCTCTTCCTATAAATACATTGGCGTCCTTATTTTTAAGCCAAAGAAACAGACACTTTTTACTGAAGAAAATTTAATTATCACAAGAACGTATCGGGAAATCTCTCGTCAAATAGTTACACCCAAAGATAATCATCTATTCCAAATTAGATTGGCATTTGCAGTTTGTTCAGAATGCAGTCCTCATTGTGTTAATGAATGCTGAACATTAACTCTATGAGAGAAACAGAGAGAAAAAGATGGCGGCTACTAGAAAAGTGGGGAATTTGTTAGACGGTATTTACATTTTAAAAGAATAACATTTATAAGTTTTTTTTCGAAGACTAAAATAATATTGGGCTCACAGATGCTCAAAATATTATCCATCCATTTATAGCAGCATCTTAACCTAAAAATCAAAGGTTGCATGTTATTTTGAAGAATAGTTTGTGGAATAGCATTCCAACTGTTATCAAGCATGTTTTCAAATGATCAATCGAATCTACATCAAGTCGACATTATTGAATTTCTCCTAATAACAAGCACAAAACATAGTAGTTGTCGACTTTTGCTGAAGAAGTTGATTTGAAACTTGCTGTTTGAACCATTGAACTATCTTGCTGGTATATTCAAGCTTAGTATCATTACATTTCTTAAATCGTTGAAAATTTGCGAACACATCTTTTCGTAATAACCTTATTGATTTACTCTTTTCTTTTCCTAGCCTTTTCTAAACACCAACCTGCATTATACTATTTAAAAGGAAGTTAATTTGTGACGTGCATATTCTTACATATGTATACATTCTTCATATACTTCTGACTTGTGAATATTGCCTGAATTTTATTAAAAACCTATACCTTCACTATATATACATTATTACACTGGAATTTTTTTTTATCAAATCTTACTGTTACCGTAATCACTACAGTTACTTCCTGTACATTATTGAAACATTTTTGACTATTTTTGCTCAAAGGTTTTTCTAAAGATTTGACATTAATACTTTTCTATAGCCATGAAAATATTATTCCAAGAATAAGAGTTACTTCTCGGAAAATCTACGGATTATAGTATATTCTCATATTTAATTGTTTGTTTAAACATTAAATGATTATAGTCAACTTGTAATATGTGTAACTACTTTTTTTATTTCAGGATATATATATATATATATATATATATATATATATATATATATAAATATATATATATATATATGCGTATGTGTGTGTGTGCGCGGGTGTGTGTGTGTTTAGAAGAGCGAGCGGAGATGTGTGGATGTAAAAAGAACTTTCTGCACATACCTTTGTTAAGGGAAAAGGGCAACTTCCGGCACAGTAATGCGCATTGAACCAACGTGGACTAATGATCCATTCACCCCAGCCAATGTCATCAAAATTGACATGTAACTTCCGCCTCTTGCACAGATGATCCTCGTCCTCGTTCTCGTCGTTCTCCTGCTGATTAGAAGAACTCTCACTTTCGCTTTTCCAGTCTTTGGGAAATCGCAAACGACGTCGTCGCAAATTCTTCCGCCGTGGCCGCTTGCGCTTACGCCGTTTCTTCTTTTGTTGCGATTCTTTTGGATAAGGAATCAAGCGCGAATCTTTTTTGCTTTTGTTTCGTTGTTGCCTGGTTTGCAACATGCCAGGATTCGTATGTAGTACATTGTACTTCGTCACTGTTTTGTAATCGGCAGGGTCTTGAGGTATTTCATTGGTTAGGATGGAACGTTTCATCCGGTCAAAAACGGTCGTATTTGTAGAATGTGTGTCATCGGACAGAGACGACGATGTGCCGACCAGAATGACCTTGGCGGCCGTTTTACGCTCCTTGTGGGATGGACGGTGCTTGTTGGAAAGGGAATGGGCGTGAGAAATGGTACGATTGTGATTCATGGCTAATTTACCTTCGGAAGCGGATGACGGAGGTAGATTGGTTGTCGACGACGTTACATCCGATTCAGTGTTTTTGAAGACATACTTACGCCTTGATTTTCCTATGTTTTCCTTGACTGACATCAAAGTGACAGCTTCTTCAGCTGATTTATCTCCCCCTCCCTCCATGCTGACAGCTTCTTTTATATTAATCTTGAATCGCTGGCCGTCTGTGACGTCAGTTAACGTGTGGCCACTTTGACGTTCCTGTTGATTTTCATTTAGGCCAGATTCTGGTATGTGTGGCCAAACTCGCGTATCACCGGATACCGTTTCTGATCCCGAGATAAATGTCATATTTGATCGCGATGGGTTCACTGGCATCTGTTCCGGCCGACGTCCAGGCAAAAACAATTTCAAACGTTCTGCCAGTTTATCCAACTGATCAAGTTTGACCGTTTCAGTTTCGTTTGAATAAATAATGAGAAACGGTCTTGAATGATGAGTGGCAAATTTCTTCAATGCAACCGGGCGCGTTTTGCCAGTCTTAGTGCGCTGGCTTTTAAAGTTAATGGCGAACAAGTGCGGTGGTTTCCTCGAGGTGGCTAGACAACTAAGGACGGCCTCAGTGACGTCTCGCCACTGCCATCCCCGGCTCGCCCGATGTAAGGTTACTCGTCCCGTTTCACTGATGTAGTTCGGGCCGATCTCGTACAGTAAGATTTCCAACTTTGAACCTGATGCCATCCAGGGTTGCTGCTTCCGCTTGTAAAGATGGACTTCAGCGCGGAGAACCTTCTCGCTGGCTTTCACAGCCGTCAAATTGAAGAAGAACATTGCTTTTCCATTGACCTCACCTGAGAATAGACGAGAAAAAATAAAATAAATATATGCAAGATATAAATGCTATTGTTTGTCTTAATAAATGTACAGATTGTTAAGCATTATATATATATATATATATATATATATATATATATATGTTGTGATCGAGCTATGAGATTCAAGCCTGTTTTAATGAGATCATCTTATTTCAATTTCTGCCCCTTCTGACAAATACATATTAACTTGATTATATATATATATATATATATATATATATATATATATATATATATATATATATATATATATCCGTACATATATATGCATACATCTATACTCCTATGATTTTTTTTGTATGTGTATTAATATTCATATTAAACCCCCTTTTTACTATTCATTTAAAAAGAAATTATAACTTTGTTATACATGGGTCATGGAATTGCGTCCAGCTGCAAAAGATCTAACTAATGTACATATACTTTTAATTAATTTCGAATAAGCTTTCTCGGATTTTTTATGGGATGATCATCTTTAGTTATCTATTACGTGTAATTACAAACATGCAGATATTATACATGACTTATACTTGCGTAATATTTACGTAAAATATTATAGTAAACACAAACTTCTTCTATATATATTTATGCATGCGTATATATATATTTCTTTAAAAAAAATTCCTACCTAACTTCTCTGCCAGTTGTTCGTCTACAAAATTAAACTTAATATATAGGGTATTCGAACCCATGCGAAACTTTATATTTGGGTTTTAGCCTGGGAAAATCGGTGCAAAATTGTGAACATTTAAAAAAATGGAATTTGCCAGGTGAAGTTCGAACGACGACATTACAAATATCCATGCGTAACGTAATAGCTATTGATTCAGGTTTTAATTTTTAGCCTTGCAGCAAACATATGTTCATAGGTCGACATTAACGTCAAAGGAAAAAGTAAATCGTAAGCTAAAGGTTTTGGTTTCGATTCTCGGTAGTGGTGCTGGAGTTATTTTTTAAAACTTTAAATATCATTATTACATATTGTCCAATACGATTTTATTTGTCGTACGCGCTGCAAATACAAGATAAAACGTTAGACGCATAAAAAAATCAGAAAAGTCCATAAAACAGGGAAGTGATTACTTCATCTCTATTATTTATGTTAATCAATAGGTTGTCAATAGACAAGAGGTAACCACGACGCTGTCTTAAACTGGTCCGTATTTTTAGACAAAAGTTCGGATTTTGAGTTTCAGTTTTCTCATTGTGGATTCTTCTGGGTTTCAATCCTGTAAATAGTACGGAATTTGAGTACGCAAATGATGCGTATTTTTGAAAGAACAACGCCCCCCTCCATATATACATACATATATATATATGCATGTGTGTGTGCGTGTGTGTATGTGTGTGCGTGTGTGTGTGTGTGTGTGACATACATGAGTTAGTGTACACACATGTTTACGTGTTCGACGTCCTTATTAATGGTTAAAACGGTTCTAGATGAGAAGAGATGGTTGGTTGGTGGCAGAGAGGATAATGTTCTTTAGTCGAGTTGGATTAGTTAAGGGCGGGATTGGGGGCACTGAGCGACGCAAAGGGCCAAGGGGTTTCAGAATAAGGACGGGGAAGAGGGGCTACAAACAGTGGCAATGTGTGCGACCATGTCGCCTGAGTGACGCCATCTTCACAGACACATGCATCCTCGTAATGAAGGGGCTGCGACCTCAATCCCACAGTTCAGATCCGTTCCCATCTTCTATGCTCAAAATGTGAACACCCCCCCCCTCATCCTCAAGCCGTATTGCGTCTCCCCACCCGGAATCAAGCAGTGTGTGTATGTTTACCTACCGCAGGATATGTCAAAGATTTGTACGGAGAAAGTTACAAAAAGAGAAAAACAAAGAGTAAACTTAACACACGTTTAGATATGAAAATCATATTCCAAACTTAGCTGTAACAGATTAACGAAAATGCTGGTGTAACCAGAATATTTCTGGACCAAAGAACAAAATATTTCAGAGTGAATCCTGACAAACAAATTGTCGTCTTTTATAAAGTAACATAGACGCAGAATCAATTACGGTATATGATAGAATACTGTTGAAACATATGCGTAGGTGCCGCCTAGAGCATTATTTCCTAACTCGATAGATCGATAGATTAATCGACGTTGCAATCTAGTGAGTGAACATCTCTTCCGTTGTCCATCGTCCTTTTCTTACAGAAAAAAATTGTTAGTCTTTTTCTACTCTATTATTATCTCCACAGAAAATGATCGACTGAGCTTCAATTTATGGTTCCTCAATGTAACACTTTGAAACAAAAGTTGACTTCAAGCTAGAATCAAAAGAAATTTTCCATTATTCCTCGGTTTATCTACTGTAACATGTTAGATTACCATGAAATGCATTTCCAAAAACGTCCCTTTTTTTGTAACACATTGTCATGAAATGTTTGGCCTGATAAGTACAACGTTGTCGTCTTTTGACTGATGCACTCCACCCTCATCAGACGGCTATTGCTCTGGCTTATTCGTATCTGTTGAGTTTGAACTGTGCAGCGTGTTTAGACTTTCTTTAAAGTACACAGGTGAACGAGATGTCACAATTGAGACGTGATCACAGGTTGGGCGTCTGGCTACCTAATAATCCCCATATTTATAATCTTTGATCTGATATTTAAGGAACATTATATTAATATTTTAAATTTTCACATGACAAAAAATAATGAGAAAAATCCAAGAATATGAAAAAGGTATCATTTATTAGAAGCTTTCTGTTATCTTAATCATATTTGTTTAAATGTAAATGCGTATATATATATATATATATATATATATATATATATATACATACATACATATATTCATATATATACATAGACATACATATATGCATATACACATATATCCACACATATACACAAACATATATATATACATATAGATATATATATATACATACATATATATATATATAGATGCATACATACATACATGCAACATACATATATATATATATGCATACATACATACTTGCATATATATATATTTATATGTATATATATATATATGTAGTTACATCCGCTTAGTTTTGACTGGTTATGTATAGCCATTGTAAGTGTGCCTGGAATTTTTGTGGCAAGAGCTGCGCAAGCATCAACCACAGTTACCCTTAGTCGGCATTGTAAAATACCAGTGGCTTGTTAACTAGGACTGAAAACAATGCTGGTATAAGCGGAGAATACAAAAGAGCTCTTAGAATTCACAATTGGTCACCCATCCGTTACTAGCCAGGTTCATCATTGCTTAACTTCGCTGATCTAACGAGAGCCGATATGTCAACGTAATTATGTCTTATCGATACATACATATACATATATTTATACATGTATATACATATATATTAATATATATATATATATATACATGCACCCTCCATATATATATATATATATATATATATATATATATATATATATATATATATATATATATATATATATATATATATATATATATATATTAGCAGGGAGATCCGACGATGGCCGGAATTGAATGAACGTTTTATATCGAATGACATCGAAATTTGATTGCATGCTCCAATTTGGGACCCATCGCGGTGCATCTGAAGGAAACTTCAAATGTCTACCTGCAATGATTTGCTCCGCAATACAGTATGGTCTACATTGCACGATGAAGTACCTACTATTCATTTCATAACATTATATTCATAGATAAAGAATTGAATTAAACTTTAGAATGCAAGAGAAGAAACAGGCGATTTTAGCCAAAGTTAAATGAGCATACAAGTTAACATCACAAGTACATTCGAGAAGTTTTATTACCACACAAACCGAATAACCCAGCATATAAATCAACAGTAGGTGCATTGATATATCATGGGCTTGTTCGAAATAAATGTTTATGCTGAAGGCAGAACTGAACCGTGATACTTGTCTTTTCCCTTTACAGCTTAAGTTGAAGCTACTATCACTTCACAAACTGAAAGATCGGCATAGAAAATAAACAGTAGGTTCTTTTATATGATAGGGGTGCGTTCGAAATGAATGTTTCTGTTTAGAGCACAATTGAAGCATGGCATTTGATTCATCTATTGCGTGCAGTTAACTCATGTTATTATACAACAGTTTCTGATTTCTCTACGCATTATTGTAATTTACAGAATATCTAAGCTGCAATGGTTGGGAAAAAGGCAGTGTTGCATCGTATGGTCTTGTTCTACATTGGTAGACGTTATTATACATTATAATATATTATTATAGTATTGTGCTTTAATTTGTTCCTTATGATAATGCATAGAAATGTGCAAGATTTGTAAATGGATCATTACCAATTTTTTATTATGCCTGGACAAACTCAAACAGACAGAAATACAACTTGCAATATATGATCTATATATCTACAAAAGTGAGATCGTGTGCGTGGAGACAAACTCAACGAATGTTTGATCTACAGACTTGAAATTTGGTATATAGGATATTCATATATGTGGAAAACCCTTTAATCCGTTTTCATCCGGAATGAAGGGCTGCTAAGGAGTCATAATTGCAAAAATTTGTACGAGGGAATCATCTGCTTCTAAACTTTACTGTTTCACGAATGAGTATGCGTGAATAATTCACATTACAGATTACTTATGTAAAGAATAAGTAGTTTGAAAACATATTTTAAAGATAGTGTCCCGCTGGTTTAATGGTTATCGTACTTGACTCACTGTCTTTAGATTTTGGTTTTGATATCAGCTCGAGTGTTTTTTCTTTTTTTTTACTTACAAGAAGTAGACGGTTTACAAAAAAAGGATAAAACTCGCATGCACATGTCTCAGTTTCTGCATGAATTAAAATATAATATTTATGCGTATCTTATGACCGGATAACGCCGAGCGGCCTGCTTGTATTATATAAGTTCTTAAAAACCAATATTGGTAATTTTGCTGAAATGTGTTCAATATTCAAATTTAAGAGGAAATTACAGTCAAACTAATTTCTTTTACTATATTCTACTTTATATATCCATGTTTGGCTACGGTTTTGTTTATATTCATTTATCCTAAACAAATACACGTAAAGTAAAATGTATGTGGCCAAATTACGGAGAAGATGTATAGAGGTATCCTAAGTTGGGAATTGGCAACTAGATATTTTTCACATAACATTTAAATTGTTGCATAGTTGTAAGGTCAGATAAACAGGGAACACAAGTAAATTCTAAAGAACAACGGATCGAGAAAAGAAGCTTTTCAAGTATAAAATTATCCAACATATAGGAAGTTCCATATCAAAGTAGATTAGTTGCGAGGAAATAAGTTTTATGGGAGCAAATGCAGCAAGCTCTTTGGGGAACTTTACGTTGAACTACTTGTGAAAATATACAGATAAGTGTCACGTTCGTACGATAATTGGCGACTCTATGAACTCAGTTTGCTTCTGTCGATTTAGGAATACTTAAGGGAATCGATATTTTACAAACTATATATTGACTTGTTTACGCTTATCAGTTAGTTATCGTCATTCATCCAATAGATCAACACTTATACAGAGACATCTAAGATGAACACAAGAGTCTGAACATATGCACCCAACAAGAATATGAGTTGATTAATCTAAAGCTCGTCGGTGGCACTTTCTATTATCGAGAGGTTCAGTGAAAGGAAAGTGTAAGAAGATTTTTTATACCATTTACTAAAAAAAACAATCTTGCATTTCATCTCTCACTCGTGGATAAATACTAAACACAGATGAAGTTTGTTGAAAGAAAACGATAGTTGCAATTAAAAATTCCGCCAGATGATAAGTAAATACGTTTTTCTACTGATGTTCTTTATCTATTATCCATCAAACTTTGTGTGCATCAAAACGATCAATTAATAAGAGAAATCTGCGCATTTGATTTTGTGCATGTTTATGGACATCATTTTACAATTTCGGCAGACATCTTGGAGAACTTTCTTGCGGGATTCTTATCTCTTGTTCTTTTATTCCTCCTTTTGATAGGAAAGATTACTCTTGTGTATAACTAAAATCACGTACACACACACATTCTTTACTCCTACTCATTTTTAACTTTCTCTTCTCTATCTCATATATATATATAATTATATATATATATATATATATATATATATATATATCATCATGCAGTCCGTTAGTCTTGACGATGACTAGTTGGGGCCTCAGTGCTTTATTCCTCGGTGTTGGCGTAGTCTCACTCCATCGCCACAGGACTTTCCACCTCTGCTCCAAACTTGCGCAGTTTAGATGCAGTATCTGTTGCGCATCAGGTAGACACCCTCTGAACCTATAATGCTCATGTCCAGTGGACATAAGCATTATAGGTTCAGAGGATATATATATATATATATATATATATATATATATATATATATATATATATATATATATATATACAGTGATGATCATATTTATTGGCACGGTAAAAAAAAGTTAAATTTTGTCTAATAAATTCTAAAAAAGGGATTAAATTAAAGAAAATAACAAAGTATATTATGTATTTTTAACTGGCCTTTCCGATGCAGCAATCAGATTTTAGAAAAAATAAATAACAAAGGAACAACAAACATAATTGCAAAAAACCCTTGTTCAAAATTATTGGCACGATTTATTTAATAATCAATTGTATAGCCTTTGGCCTTGATTACCTTCCTCAGTCGCTTTTCATAGTTTACAACCAAGTTGTTGCACTCTTCAGTAGTAATTTTAGCCCACTCTTCCTGACAATAATCCTCCAATTGAATAAGATTCTTGGGCTTCCTTTGCATTACCCTCAATTTTAATGTTCTCCATAAATTTTCAATTGGATTATGGTCTGGGCTTTGTGATGGCCACTCCAAAACATTAATATGATTGTCCTCAAGCCATTTCTTAGTCAGTTTAGCCGAATGCTTTGGGTCATTATCTTGCATGAACCACCAACGACGACCAAGTGAGAGCTCTTTAGCAGAGTCTTTCAGGTTTTCATCCAATATTTTAACATAATCTTCCTTTTTTATGCTACCTGTGACCTTAACAAGTCGCCCTGGTCCAGAGGCAGCAAAGGATCCCCAAAACATCAAACTGCCTCCACCGTGCTTCACTGTGAGTATGGTGTTCTTAGGCAGGAAAGCTTCGCCAGATTTTCTGTAAATATAAGACACTTTATTATGGCCAAATAACTCTATTTTCGTTTCGTCAGTCCATAGAACACGTTTCCAGAATGCAACATCTTTATCAATATGACGTTTTGCAAAGGCTAGCCTTGCTTTCAGGTGCATAGGCTTCAATAAGGGAGTCTTTCTCGGACGACATGCTTTTAAACCAGCTCTCTTCAAAACTCTACCAACTGTATGTCGAGATACATTCACTCCAGAGGTGCTCTGTTCATCAACAATCTCCCCAACAGAGATCCTTGGGTTTTGTTTTACTTGTCGAACAATTTTCCGTTCATCTCTTGGGGAAAGAATCCTTTTTCTCCCTCTACCCTCTAAACTCATAACGTGGCCTTGCGATTTGAACTTGTTTATTATGGCTCTAACAGTGGATTTGGGAAGGTTTAGCTTCTTTGAAATCTTATCATAGCCCTCCCCATTGGTATGGCATGCTACAACAAGCTTCCTGACGTCTTCGCTGTGTTCCTTAGTTTTAACCATGGCGATTGAAAATTATAATTTAGTCACTTATAATAGTTTAAATAAATCGCTATCTAAAAATTATCTGAAAAAAATTATTCACTGAATTAGCGTTAAACAAGCATAATATGGCTATAAAAAAGTTCAGAAAGCACGTAAACCGGAAATTGATTGATATTATACTGATACTAAAAGAAAAAACAAAGCCGTGCCAATAATTTTGAACAAGGGTTTTTTGCAATTATGTTTGTTGTTCCTTTGTTATTTATTTTTACTAAAATCCGATTGCTGCATCGGAAAGGTCAGTTAAAAATACATAATATACTTTGTTATTTTCTTTAATTTAATCCCTTTTTTAGAATTTATTAGACAAAATTTAACTTTTATTTTACCGTGCCAATAAATATGATCATCACTGTATATACATATATATATATTATATATATATTATATATATAATATAATATATATATAATATATATATATATAATATAATATATATAATATATAATATATAATATATATATAATATATATATAATATATAATATATATATAATATATATATATTATATATAATATATATATAATATACAATATATATATAATATATATAATATATAATATATATATAATATATATATAATATAATATATATAATGTATAATATATATAATATAATATATATATAATATATTTAATATATAATATATATATATAATATATATAATATATAATATATATAATATATATAATATATTATATATATATAATATATATAATATATATAATATATAATATATATATAATATGTATAATATATATAATATATATATAATATATATATAATATATATATATACATACATACATACATACATACATACATACATACATACAGGGTGTCCATAAAGTCCGTATGCGCCTTTAAATATTTATAATTTTATTTGTGATTGCAGTAGAAATAACATGTAAAAAGGATTTGATTTTGGAACAATTCATTTTAAAATTGCACACAGACTTTATGGACACCCTGTATATATATATATATATATATATATATATATATATATATATATATATATATATATATATATATATATTATGAGTTATTTGGAGGAGAAAATTAATTTACTCTGTTATAAAAGCTGCACGCAGACTAATTTTCATTATATAAAAATATCCTTTTGTCAGTATTGTCCCATGAAGAGATATACTTAAATCTCTGCAGAAATATGAGGAGGTGTACTCAGTTTTTTGATTCACTGTATATATATATATATATATATATATATATATATATATATATATATATATATATATATATATATATATATATATATATATATATATATATATATATATATATATATATATATATATGAGAATTGACCCGTGGCGAAGTTGTTAGAGCAATTGGAAAAATCAATTGTAAAAGTGCTATTCTCTTAAAGATTGAAGGTTCAATCCTCAGTGTAGGCGACTGAAAATTACAACTGCGAATTACTAAGGAACTCTACGCAATCCTGTCTGAGGAAACAAGAATATGCTATCCCCGCGAACTAAATAAATAGTTCTTATCGAAAGTCCGTCCAAAGTTCGACAAAATACTCTTGAAGAAGGTCGGAGAGTTCATCGACTGAAACGTTGTGAAAATCACACTCAAGATGAGAGCAGTAGTCCGATGAATCCAAATAATATGAATAACCAATCCTTATCTAAAAAATTCAAACACGTAATATAACAACAGCTATTGAAAAAAAAAACAATTCAGGTTCTATTCTATAACACTTTATAATCAGACAATTGTTTGTTAATATTCATCAAAATATGGTTTTATGATTTATAAAATATCATTAAAACTTTTATGATTTATAAAAAATCATTAAAACTTTTATGATTTATAAAATATTATTAAAACTAACAAAAAAGATTGCATCAATGTATATTCACCACAATCAGACCGGAAAAATCCCAATATAGTCATATATACATTTAATCAATATATTCATTGTCTTCAATTCAAACCAAATGTAAATTATTATTTTAACTCTATTCCCTAGTAGTTAAAATTAATCTGCTTTTACGGACATGTGATGTAAAGAGGCGAATAATAACGAAAGTTGATTATCAAAAAGACTGGAGATTCCTATTATTCTTAGCCAAGTTTATTTAATGTTGTACACCTGTTTTTAACGGTATCGTGACAGTTTGACGGACCTTACACGTTTTAGACCCCGTCTCAAGTAACGTAATATTTAAATAATTTATTTCTTATTTTCCGACTGCGTGTGACTTTTTGTCTCGTCGATGACACCACCCACGCGTCTCGAATTCCACTTCTCCAAACACTCGGATCTGTAACACAACCTTTTTCGCTTTCTTGTGTTTCGAACATGTCTTGGATTCTCTACGTCTCGAATGCGTACTCCTCAGAACATGTGTGTCTTTTTTTTTTATCTCTGCTGTGACGTAATATCGCACAGTCGGTTCGGTCATTACATATGGCTGCTAACCCAACAAAATGGAACGAGAAAACAGAAAATAAAAAGGTTCCAGTCTGCGTGTAGTTCTTGAAAATAGGAAGCTGTATTACAATAAGATATCAAAAGAGCAAATATATAACAAACTATTTTAGTATGCTTTGCTATTTGTCTATTTATCTATCTGTTTGTGCGCCTGTCTGCTTTTCTAATCTATGTTTGTCGGTCTGTTTACTGTCTCGTATAATGAAGTTTATTTTAGCTGGATATCATTCTAAGACACACAACTTACGACTCGGCTCATCACTGACTGTAGAGTCGTTTCTCTATACCATACAAAGATTTATTTAATAATATTTCTACATATACCTTAATATCTAACATTCTAGTTCACGAATTGATAATTCAAATCAATTTAATTGGACAGAGAGCATCGATTTGGGCCCTATTCACCTGAACTGACCCCTAGTAATAAATATCGAACAATCTGTAACTTTCCTCGTTCGCCGATCGACACAACGCTGTCCGATTGTCCACTCCGGCCTCATTCAACGGAAAACAAAAGGCCAATTTGTGACCGAAGCCATGTCAATGCACAACGGATGAATGTCCACACAAGTCTAGAAAATCAACTAATTCAATTAATTCTATCAATCTCAAGTTCGAAGCCATGCAATTTTGAGTTTGAACACTCAATCAATCAGAACTTGTACAAGTGAAAATGACCATTTCATGAGGAATGACTGATATTTTGTGGCGGTGTAATTCACTGCTACTTAATTCCCTTCCCTGTATTCCATTGATTTTATAACGTTCACACAAGGCAGCCATGTTTGGCAAAAGATCCCAATGAGAATATCAAATTAAATTAATCATTCTATGCATAAATATGTGGAGAACAAACGTACAAACATATATATAACTTTAATTTCACTGTCAGAAAAGTAATTGGTAGTATATTTACTTATTGGCAAGGTTAATCGGCATTGTTCGTCGCAACAATGTAGCATATATCTATTAAAACCTCAATCTATATACCTCTCTATAAATCTCTCTATCTGTCTTCCGATTACTGCGCCATTTCCCTCCTCACGGTCTTCTCTCAAATCTTCTCCACCACCCATCACATTTCTATATGTCTGGACTTACAAATACAATTCTCTTTTTTAAAGAATCATTGAAGAATGAGTGGCATGAGCGATGTAATTTCTTGATCATAAAATCTCCCGCTTTCATACATAAAATAGCTGGGCAATCGAGGCCCTGTGCTGATGACATTTGCAAAATTATAGAGCGAATATTATTTCTAAATTTTACATATCATTCATCCTGGGTAACGTTGATCAAAAATATAACAACTTTGTGACTTTGTTTTGTAGTTTTAGAATTTTGTCTGGAACTACATATATACATAGGAATAACATAATAAATGACTCGAAAATTACTATATAAAGTTTGACAATCTATATTTCAATAACTTGTCATGCATATCATATATATGTTGTTTGGAAAATCGATATCATAATTTTAAGATTATGATATATATATATATATATATATATATATATATATATATATATATATATATATATATGCATACTAGCTCTTTCTGCAGAGGCTTCTCTTATAGTAGCACTTCATAGATTTTTTTTACATGATAGTCACCACTTATTAAGGCCCAGAAGCCACTCGGGAGTAAGGGTTATTGCGTGTACAGTAATCAATGGGATAATATCGTAGTAATCGTTAGTAATGGAGATTTGATAAAGTGTCTTACTTAAGGTAGCGGTTTATCAGGAATTTGTTTATGTTGGACTTGAAGACATCCAAGTTGTAGTCAGGTGGGAAACAGATAAACGGAAGAGAGTTCCACAGGCGCGCACTTCTAAGAAAGAAGCTTTGTTCATGGAATCTACGTTTTGATTTAGGTACAGATAAAGAATGGGGAAATTTATTTACAGTGGTTTCAGCTAGACGGGTGTTTATCGTGAAAGATTGGCGAGAGGGAACCAGAGATTGGAGCTCAGACGAGCACTTGCCATGTAAATAAAGATAAAAAAGACAGGCTCGCAACGTCTCTTCTGTGGGAAAGAGGTTGCAGGGAAGAGAAGAGAACATCCCCCACTAGTGCTCTACTTTGGTCATATCTCTTAACCTATATTTTCTTTTTTGTATATTTTACGTGCAAAACGAACGTCCGCATTTGCAGATTTATAGCCAATATGGCAGATCTGCTCGGCAAAGAAGCCCTTACCGATCGTGAAGGTCAGGTTTTTCTTCTCTAATTTTTTCACTGTTTATTAGCTTATACGGTAACACCAAGCCCAGTGTTATTTTTTCTTGTTATCTATCTCTTGTTTAGACAAAACAGTACACTGTTACACACATTTTACTGTAAAACTCCAATCATAATGTACACCAGTATTTATTTTAATTGCATATAATTCGAAAACCGATTATCTCCGCATTTATAGCAATTTCTTTGCTTACTTGCACATGATATTATCCCACCGTCTGATTTTCAAACACTATCTTAATCGTAGTTAATATTACGAAAGCTTTCACACTGCCTGATTTTGACCATAATACAAAAATATTATTTATGTATAACATATTTAACACTTGTTTGGTAATAAGAAAACGTAATGTTCTGTTTAGTCAAGCTTTTGTTGCGAAAGAATAGGTTGCCTTTTTCTGTGTGACATCGTGTTTGTTATATAAATTCATATAAAAACTGCAAAGAGAAAATATTTTCAATGAGGCCAACAAGAACTACCCGTAAGAAAATATGGTATATTTATTAATTGTAATGATTAACCAATAATTTGTTTTATCTGTTCAATTAAAAATTAATTCATTTAAAATTATTAATCATGCTTTAATAGATGGGATTAATTTACTAGAAAATGTCATTCAAATTTTAGAATTAAGTATAAAGCTTAATTGGTTGGCATGTTCTTTTTCCTCCTGTCTTAAGTTATCAGTCAAATATGCTATTTCCTCAAGAAACTGAAGACGAAATTGTGTTTCGTCATAAAATCGTTTTCTCTTAATAAGTTATGTATTTATTTATTTACAAGTCTATCTACCCGTCATTAACTGGGGTACATTTTTCATTCATTATCGTTCGTTGTGTGTGTGTGTGTGTGTGTGTGTGTGTGTGTGTGTGTGTGTGTGTGTGTGTGTGTGTGTTGTAACGCAGTGCATAGAGGCGTTGAATTTCTACGGTTCTAGGTAAGCATTGTCTGAAGATAGCGATTTCAATCCTACCCAAAGCAGGCCAGGAGATTAGTTGGTAAAAAAGCGTGGTAATACAACAACAACAACAACAACAACAACAACAACAACAACAACTATAGAAGGTAGTAATCACTGGGAATACAATTAAAAAACTCAATGCACTTATCCCGTCGCGTTTAACCACATGAAGAAGGCCAGGTGATAAGTTGTCTGAAACGTGGTGAAATAACAATAACTATGAAGATGGAGATAACTGTCAACAAAAAAATGAATCCATGAAACCTCATCTCAAAGGATTAAAAAAATAAAATAAAATATAATAAGTTTGCATTGTTTAATAATGTAATTTTGTTGTTGTTGTGTTTTCCAATTTATTTTGAAATAGGTTTTTGACGTTTAATTATTACTTTATGATTTGAGAATCAATTAAACTAAATGAAAATTCGAATTATTTGAATTCATTGGACTACTATTCTCACCTTCAGTGTGATTTTTACAACGTTTTGGTCGATGTAACCTCCGACTTTTTTTCAGTTGTATTTTGTCGAATTCGGGAATTTAGACAGCATTTTTAACGGCAACCTTTATTTACTTCTCTTGTTCCGTCAGCCATGACTGGATAGAGTCCTAAGTAATTCGTAATTATATTTTTCGGTCGCCCACACTATTCAGCTATACCTAAAGAAAGTCATAAGTTACATCGGCCGAAATTTTGTGAGATTACTACTCAGGATGAGAACAATAGTTCGAATAATACAAATCATCAAGTCTCACTTAAAATGTTCATAAATAACATGGAGTGTAAATAACTTTGAAAACGTTTTTTAATACAGAAATATTTGTTTAGAATTTTACAGATCAATAGTAATAGATAGTTTAAATGATTTAAAATCCCCAAACTTCGAAGGGTTACGAAGTAATTCATTATTGATTTTCCAGACAAATATGAAGTTGTATCGTGATTTTATTTAGATTATGCCATTTTGGGCATTTCCCATTTGTAATAACAGAAGATGTGCATTTTAACTTATCTCTAAACCGTTATTATTTTCAAATTTTAATTTTTTTTTTACACAGTGATCACCACTTATCAAGGCCCGGAAGCCACTCAGGGATAAGGGTTATTGCAAGTACATTACGTTAGTGTGGAGATTTGATGAAGTGTTTAATTAAGGGGGCGCTTCATTAGGAATTTGTTAACATTGGACTTGAAGACATCCAAGTTGTAGTCCGGTGGGAAGCAGGCAGACAGAACAGAGTTCCACAGGCGTGCAGTTCTAAGAAAGAATGCATTTAAGCAGTAGAAAAACGGTCGCCTTTAACTCACACGTGCATACCAGAACAGTAAACCAACAGAATCGGACTGAAATACCTAAAAACAGAATATTAGAGCTAAGTGACAATATGCTTAATGAGAAATTAAAAAAATTATCTATATTTTCCTGGTAAATATTTTTATATTGGTGTTTATATTGGTTATATTTGTATTTAACAAAAAATATTCATTTATAAAAGAATGTCTGCACTTCGACTGGTTTCTAAACCGTTATAATTTTTAATTCAAATATTTCGAACATTAAATGCGATTTGATATTTTAACAGAACAACGATAAAAGTCATTATGAATCCTTTAAATATCATATTGATTATCTATTAATTTCCCAATTTTTATTTTACAAAATAATTAATGTTAGAGATATGTGTCGTCTACTACAAGTAAAAATAATTATTACCAATTGAATCATCTATGATTTCTGTTTAATCACCTGGAATGGACAAAACAGATTGCGTTTACAAATTTCACAAACTCAGTTAATTTGTTCATAAATGGCGTTAATCGCGTGCTATTTAGATTGGAATTCAAATAAATAATGCAATCGGTTTAATTATTCGTTGACTGGTCGTTGCATCAAGATTTATTCACTCTGATTACAGTCACAGCAGGTGCCCCTTGACACATGGAGCAGTGCGTTTTGTGGCTATGGTCAGCAGGAGGTACATGTCACGAGCAATTTTCACCCTTGGCTGGTGATTACAGAACAGTTTGTTCGATGGTAAACGTCGATTTGATGGGAGACAAGTGACATGATTGATCTTGTCGAGCAATGGTGATACCTGTTGAATGCGGCTGGCACGCAGAATTGTCCAAACAAAAGAAGGCGTATAAGGAATACAGAGAAAGATATAGGTAGATAACTATGCATATATAGAGAGAAGAATAGAGAGGGTAATAGAGAGAAAAGGTGTGTGGCTAACGACAAGAGTAAGAAATCTTAACATAATAAAAATACAAAATAAATGAATAATTCGATATAAAAACATTGAATGAATGAAGATTCAATAAAGAATATTATATGAAAAAAATAAAATGAAATGGAGAGCAAAATGGGGAAGAAGAAATATTTTAGAAGGAAGCATCAACGAAACGTGGTCGACTGAGCTCCAATCCCTAGTACTCTCTGTAAAATATCTAGAACAAGAACTTGGTTAACTTACAACCATAGCAAAGTCAAACGAAACTTCTATAAACAAAGTTTTGTTTTCATGAAACATTCAATCTGTGGAACATGATTTCATGAGTCTGCTCCCCAACCGACTACATCATAATAATCTTCAAGTCTAACGTAAAAAAAAACATACTTGAGCATCCCCTTGAATAATTACGTTCTCTAAAATAAACTTCTTTCCAATCCTATTTCTGGCCCTATCCTGAAATTTATCGTCCTGTTTACGATTCTTTATACCTTTTTTTTTCAGTTGTATATTTGAAATACATTATAAATATCAAAACACAAGGAAAATAAAAAAAAGACACGAATTTTATTAAAATATGCCCATCCAGCGTATGTATTTTCTAATAAAAATACGTTCTATCAAACTTAAGTTTGCCAAATATTGCTGAGAGACGAATTTAATTAAGTATAAATGAGTTGGCGCATCTAATATTACATACGCCCATTTGAAAAACCCGCTTAATTTGAAAAGGCTACTTGTAACTATAAATCGTGAGAGACAAACTGACTGGCGATCAGCATATAAAACAAAAGAGTGCGTCTAAAACAAATAATTAGGAAAGAGAAAAGTGCCTATTTTTATGAGAATCGCTCCAGACAAGGCATAAAAACACTTGATGTAACGGATTAACAATAACAAAAGATTATTGTCGTAAAGACAGAAAACGCCAATGGAAAAGTTTATAGGTAGAAAGAAAACTGTCACAAGGAAGAGAGTGCTACGAGTTTTAAGTTCTTGCAAATAAGATACTGGAGTAGAAAGCTGTATTCCAATCAGCTATCAAAACGGAAAATTAATGAAGACTTCTAGACCACCAGCTAACTTTGTTGAAACAAATAAAGCAGCACATAGATGAGACACTTCTAAAAACATATCCCACAATAGTATACATAGAAAGGACTGATGTGAGCAGCGTCACGTGTGCGAGGTAGAGGCTACAAAGAAAAAGCAAAGGTGGGGGTTAATAAAATTATCGATATGTTTCTGCAACATATTAAGAATCCTCAAATGAGACGGAGATTTGAAGACAATATTAAACACTACATTAATTCGCTTCGGATGAATCTTAATATTGTTCTTCCTCTTTTTGTTCTCATTAACACTAAGTAACATTATATTTCCTCAGTGGTTTCATATCCTCAAACCCAAAATTCATAACAAACTGCCTCCATATCAAATAAATGCACGATGCGACTAAAGGGAGTGGAAGTATCGCGTCGTCACTCTATTTTTACTAGCTCTAAGTTTTAAATAAATAGTTAATTATATAAGAAGCAAAGTCGTTCAGTTGTCGGTAAAAAAGGGGGGCGATCGCATCAAAAAGTTTTTAGGTGAATTTGAATCTCAAAATGTCACATTTGATGGTCAACGTCAAATTAGCAAACGTCTTGCTATGCTTTTTCTTTCTTTCTTTCTTTCTTTCTTTCTTTCTCCACAGCGGGGGGAGACAGGCGTGTAAGGTCTGAATTCATTGGTTATGCGATACACGTGCCTGATAGCCGTTTATCTCACAGGTTGGAACAGTTCTTACTTGAAGCGTGTTACTTGCAAGATTAGTCTGAAAGACGAAGCAATAGTGTTGAGATTTTTCAAGACTGTCTGCAAACGTACAACTTTAAGACGATATGAGTAAAGCTCAACTTAAACAGGCTCGGTTTGCGTATACACACGCACAGGCCCAGTGTGTGTGTGTGTGTGTGTGTGTGTGTGTGTTATTATTAATATTATTATGGTTCTGTGTTTGGAGAAGGTAGATGATAAAAAGTAAATGGCTAGCAACAGCAAACGCCATGGTAAACGTAGAAGACATTGAATTTAAATTTAACGTTTTCTACGTTTAATAAAATAGTGCTTCGAATATTGCTTCAAAAATAGTGAGTGATGGCAAATCGAATTTGTTTTTCTTATTGAGTTTGCAATGTAGATTCATCGAATAAATGTCAGAATTGTTAAGGTACCATGCAATTAAGGAATTCCGTTTTGTTTTCGAAGCCACAAAAAAGAACTGATATTCGTAAGATATGTTCATTTAATCTTGTTTTCTTTTTAGTTCTGTATGTGTGTCAAACCGATGCACGAGATATTCAATAGAGATGCTTAGATGTATCTTAAATAAGTAAAAAAGAGAGGGTGGAGACAGCCATAGAGAGAGAGTGAGAGAGAGAGAGAAAAAATATGTCAATAGACGATAAATAAAGCCCCTGCTGTGAAGGACGTCGTGTGGATTTCACTATCAGATGTCAAGTGTTTTTATTTTGAATAAAACTCGTTGACAAAAACATGCATAGATATTTCACGCTCTGTTATAGGGACGTTATTACTTCTGCTGTGTTACTCATTTGATGGTGTTTGGCCATGACGAGATCAGTTGTTTTTATTTTCTTTATTTCGGAGAAGTTGAGGGAAAATAAATGAAAAGCAAAAAGTCATAAGAAAAGTGCAGAGAAAGAAAGAAACATTAAAAAATGAATAAGATTGAATGATAAGCCAGAAAAAAAAACATAAATTATTATTTACACAATAATACACAACTGACTATTTGTACAAAATCTCTCGTCGCTGGCTTTGAATTTGACAAATTGCCATTTGATTTTGACTAACCAATTTATATCCTTCTACAATGTTCCACATGTAGCAATTTATATCCGTTCACAATGTTCTCTAACAGCAAAAAACTGTATTCTGTATTTAAATCCAGTTTCTTTGCAAATACACATTGTTCTACTCTGAAAATATTGTCGCCATGTAGAAATTCATATAAACAAAATAACTGAATCAAATATTTTACCTGAAGCGAATAAGAGTAAAACGTATACGAATAGAAAAAGAAGCAATTGAAATTATAAAAGGGATCTGATCTCAGGACGGCAGGCCCTTATTCCCATGTAATTCTGTTATTATATAATACAAAAACAGAAAAAATAGATTTATTTCTTTATGCCCGAACTATTTTCGAAAATACATTAAAAATAAATTTAATATGAATTTTGAAAAGAATAAAAATGAATGATGTAATGCAAATATGTGTTTATCTAAAATTTAAGCAAACCGTATTACTATTGAAACGCAGGGGCTACTGCTATTAAAAAACAAGAGAATAGGGGGCATCCTTATTAGGGAGTTGTGCAGCAAGACTTTAGGTCACATTACATTTACATTTCTTCATCTTTTATAATAGTGGAAACATGGACCAGGAGGAAAATTCTAAAATAAAGCAGCCCGAGAAAGAACAAACTATCAAAGAGAAAAAAGTCCTGCATCAGAATTTCTTCACAATAAAATAGTGGAATTCAACTATCAGAGTCGATCCAGGATATTTATGGTCACCGAGATCAAGTGCAATAGGTTCGTCACAACACATTATGTGGACACAAAGGGCGTTTCAAAAGTAATGTCTTCTATTTTATTTATTCCTCCCGAATGGATCAGATAGGACTGCAGATTGCAGTGTTATAATGACTGAACACATGCAGTCATGACGTAGAAAGTTTCATCTCTCTGTTTTAGATATTCACTGCGTTAGACTCATAAAGAAGACCATGTCATGGACGAGCGTCAGAAGTAATGATGTGTCATTGAGTTACTAGCAAAAGTTTTTAATAATCGTGGTGAGTTGTAGGAAAATAAATTCTGGCTTACAAAAGATTGATCGTTTCAATGGTAACACTTCCGTCTTCGTAGTTCTTCAACTTTTATTAGATAAAAATTAGGTTTCACTTCGTCCTTGTAAAATTAGGGATACAACTTAGAGAGGATAAGACAGGGGCTTGAGCAGTGAAGAACCTAAAGCCTTTTTTGTGCATCCTTTACATGACGGAGAGACTAGAAGTAGAGACACAAGCTTTGATGCGACAAAAATGTTTCATACCTGATCAAATGGTGGCTTTAATGGCAGATTTAGTAAGACTTGACAAGTATCGTCTATGTATATAGTCTAAATATAGTTTCCTGTGGATATAAGAAGCAAAGTTTATATAGAACCGACAATGCATGCAATAGACGGTTTTTCGCCTGTTATTCGTGCGCTTGATCGCGTTCTGCATACGCCAAAGAGTTTGCGAAGATACTAGAATATTACAATATCGAACAAAGTTTAGATTAAGAAATAATAAAGGCAAAATCAAAACAAGACTTCGTATGTAATAACTGTTCAGCTGTGCTATATGAAATTAAAATTGTTTGTCCTAATCGAGAATGCTTTATTCTGTGGAGCATGCTTTTCCCAAAATAAAACGGGACTTATCCCTAAAATTTTCATCTTTCACTTATAGGTATATAACGACAATAGCATCAAATATGAAAATAAAAAAAAATTAAGAAACAGCTACATTTACCCGGATTTGCTAACGTGGATGTCGAACAGGTTAATACCTCTAATAATTAATTATTATTTTTAAATAGAATAATAATCTGCATTATTGGGATCATTCGAAATATAGTTTGCAATTGGAGTGTTATTCGTACGACCTTTCGACCGATGTAACCTCCGACCTTCTTAAAGTGTATCTTGTTGAACTCTGAATTGTTCTATCGAACTGGGGAATCTGCACAGAATTCCCAACATAATCATTTCTTTAATCAATGCGGTTAGCATTCCCTTGTCAGTCATAGCTGTTCCGTCAGTCATAGGCGCGTAGAAGTCTTAAGTAATTCGCAGTTATATTGCTAGCATCGCTCCCAAACTCTAGAAAAGTGTCACTCATAATACAATAATACAAATAAGACAAATTATCACTTTTCATCGACAAAATTCAGAAACAGATTAAAAATAGTTTTATACGTTCGTCATTTACCATTTTAGCAATCATGGAAAAACTAAATTTTAGTTTAAAACGGCAAAATTCACAATATATTGAGAATAAGAGATGGCAAATTGATATTTGAATAGGGTTAAATCTTTGATCCCTTTTTTATTAAATACTAATCCTGATTTATGCATAGTAATTCCTAACTGTGCATCGAACGGATACCATAATGTTTAGTTCGCTGCACGTTGCCATAATAATAGTCCGTAAAAAAAGTTCAGCCCTATCGGCCAAGTTCTTTCTGAGAAAAGATCTTGAGTAAATGTGGTATTGTGGAGATTAATACATATTAATTACTTATTCCGCATTGAACGGATACAATAGTATTTAGTTGGTTGCATCTCATCCTGATATAGGTCTATACAAGATTTCAGCATGACCAGCCTTGTAATTTCAGAGCAGAAGTGGAACCGAAGCGGATGCAAAGAGAAATATAATCTAGACATTATGTATTAAGATATAAAAAAAAATGTTCGTATCGACGAGAAGTATACATAGCTAAAACACAAAAGCGAAAGAATAATAGAAATTAAAGGCAGATCTGAGCATGACAAGCGTTGTCATTAATAGCTCTACCCACTTCAAAACAATCAAGACATAACTGATCCTTTAAATTTTTAAGCAAATCCATGTCTCCTTAGTCCAGAGGTTCTGAAGCAGTAGTAAATTTACCCCTAGGGGTAACTGATGATTTAAACATAGTTATTTCCTCTCAGATTGTGTCATCTCCAAAATTTAGATGAGGTAATCAGTGAAAATCCCAGCTTTTTTATTCTGTAATTAGTACATGAATCGGTAGTGTTCTCTTTGATAACACTTCCGGTGTATCTGTTCATTATTCTTTGTAATACTTCCGGTGTATCTGTTTATTATTCTTTGTAATACTTTCGGTGTATCTGTTCATTATTCTTTGTAACACTTCCGGTGTATCTGTTCATTATTCTTTATAATACTTCCGGTGTATCTGTTCATATTTCTTTGTAATACTTCCAGTGTATCTGTTCATATTTCTTTGTAATACTTCCAGTGTGTCTGTTCATTATTCTTTGTAATACAACTCATAATTTTCTATTTAGAAAATTGTTTGGTGTGTTTAGTTTTATGATAGGAATGCATAATGCACTCTATTTATAGAAAACCTCAAGTCCTAAATAATAAAGCCGTTTTTCTGACCTTGGTTTTGTCTCACGCTATGGATTTTTTTGGATGAGAGTAAGGCGTAAATGGAGAAATACATAAAGACGAGGGGTCAATAATGGAGGAAAGGTTGAGAATGGCTGCTCTAATCTAAAGTTCTGATATACATATTGCTCGATCACGTCGTTATTTTCAATATTAGAAATGGCAAAATTTGTTGTCATAAGCAATACTTAATTTGCTTCAATAATGTTGAAAATAGTTGTTTTCTTTATGACATGCTCATAAATTACGTATGCGTGGTTTATTCTTATTTAATCTTATTTTGCATTATAATTATTTTTGAAATGTTTGGACGCAAAGATTTTATATTAAATGAAATGCGATCTTGTTATTGGTTCTAATTCTGTGAGACAACAAGGCGCAAATCGGTAATTATCTCTCGAAGAACGCGCTGAAAAATATCTCTGTAAAATTATGAAAGTAAAAGTTCGAAATGCCATGAAATCAATATGGAATAAAAATGCGAAGAACAGAATAATATAAAAACAGTATTCGCCGCTTAAATGAATTAAAATATTTGTTTTCTTAGTGAAGTAACGAACGTGGGAATAAACTTGTTGGTGTTTCCGCATTGCGAATATTTCGTCAAGCTTTGGACATGAAACCCATGAGAAAATGAAATTAAATTAATCGCACGTCCATTTGTAATGCTAGCGGCGTACTTTAAGGCAACAATCTAAATAATTCTTTTAAATAAAATGCTATTAATGATATGCAAATAATTTAAAGGAATAGGCAGTTAAATATTTGTTTTCAACATTTGAAACAATTGTTTAGGTTAATGCTTTTATAGATAGGTAAAATATAAAAAAACATAATGTAAGCAGGAACATAAGCTGAATCCGCGAAAGTTATGAACGGATAAGGGATCTATCTATCTATCTATCTATCTATCTATCTATATATATATATATATATATATATATATATATATATATATATATATATATATAATGGATATATATCAACAAAGTTCTTAATCGGAATAACTTGCATGTTTCAGAAACTGACGCGAGATCCTTTCAACTGAAATTGCTAAGATAATTTATAATAAATATATTAATATGTTTTCAGTGCATTTGTTTAAAATCTGCGGTAGTCATGTGTTAGATGCTAAAATAATGGCCGAAGAACCAAGGAATGAACTTACAGTGTAGCAGTATGATGCGAAATTGAACAGGTTCTGGAAACTGAAGCATAATATTTTTCTTTGCTGAATTAATTTAATTAAAAGAATATATATGCATAAAATAAATAAATAAATAAATATTTTTTTACATATATATAAAGTTACATTATATATATAGTTACATCCAAAAAATATGAGCGATTATTCTAAAGGAAAATAACTTTCCACGATCTCCTACGAGGAAGACGCTAATTTAATGCGAATATTTAATTATTCTAAAAAAAGATGACAGAATAATCGATATAAGATTCCATTTACAAGGAGCAAAATCAGTGAGAATTTAGGGGCTATGTACAAAGAGGAAATATACTGGAGGAAAACTGTGGAGGTCCGACCAGCGTCTGTCCAAGACGGCCTTGAAGTCCTGTGGTGTGGGCTAGTTTACGATCTCATTGAGTAGCTGGTTCCACGGAGATATCACTGGAAACGAGATACGCTGCTTGGTGTCGAAGCCTCCAGAATCGTCGAAGGTAGACCTTTTCCGCGTGGCCACAGAGACCGCGAGCCGGGGCAGAGATGAAAAATAGGTCTCAGTCCAGGCCGCACCGTTAATGAAAGATGTTGTAGGCAAGGATGAGGTCGCCTCGAAGCCTCTTGCGGTTTATCATCGTTCTGTGTTAGATAAAGACGTCTGTTTTTTGTAAACCCATGTGGTCCTTTTATTTTCCACGGTGAATATTTTGTACTCTGTACAAAAATCGACTCCATTGGTTGTCAATAAATCTTACTGTGATTCTCTTCCGTTTTTTTTTTTAATTTAAGACAAGTTATTGCACGAAAGCGTTTTACATTGAAATCGTTCATCTTTTGACAAAACTACCACAAGAAATGTTTTTTGTTCTTTTGTAGTTTCCTTATTAAAAGATTTCCAATCTTTTGCGGTTAGAACGCCTATTACTTTTCATTGTGCTTGGGACTTCGAATAGACCGTTAATTTCCGATTTAATTCCGGAAACTTCCTGCCAGATTCGTTGGGTAATTATGGTCTGATTTCCTTTTTCTGCTTAATCACAGTAAGCAAAAACACCTTTCGTCATAGGTCCTCCCCCTTTCTCGAAATATTATGAGGTTCTCCCTTTTAAATACACTCTCTTTCTCTTATTTCATTAGCTCTCTTTATATATCTCCTTATCTTTCTCTGCTTTTTATTAGGTCTCTCTCTCTCTCTTTATATATATATATACATATATAAACATATATATACGTATATGCATATATATACATATATATACGTATATGCATATATATATACATATATATACGTATATGCATATATATACATATATATACGTATATGCATATATATACATATATATATACGTATATGCATATATATAAATATATATACGTATATGCATATATATAAATATATATACGTATATGCATATATATACATATATATACATACATATATATACATATATATATATACATACATATATATACATATATGCATATATATGATGGCAGTAAATTCGCTTTCGAACATTGCCATAACTCGATATAGCACACATAAAAAGGTATATAGAAACACGAAAACATTCAGTGATGGGCCGCACGAATGTGGCTTTTAAGCCCTGCCAGACTCTGCCATTCCTTGGCACACATTGTACAGACATGTGTACCACTAGCAGCACGGTCTTGATGTTCCATTTTATGTAGGATCTAATGCCGTTTCAAACCGCCTGCCGTTTTGAACGTCGGCCTGCAGTTGACACAGGTTAACTCTGGCAACTCAAGACAGCTTTGTGGTCCACTGCGCCGATGAGTAGTCTGGTAGCTCATCAGCCCAGCTCTACTCAGACATATTCTTCCGCACACCTCACACTCCAGACCAATTTGGCGCCCCCTCCCATCCACGGCTTCTTTCACCCTCCCTTTCCGGATATCCGCTTCAACCGCTCATATTGGGTTCGATCCGCCTCAAACTTGCCCACACCTACCCGCAAGGTCCTTCTCCACCCTCCGCAATCCAAATCAAGACTCTCCCAGGTCTTTTCATCAATCTCACATTTGTTAAAGAGGATAAAACAATCCTTAAATCTCAATTTAGGCTTTTGAGCCAGACGTCTTCCATCTGCGAGCTCGCCATAAAGGAGTTGTTTAAGTCGACTAACATAAAGTCGACTGTCTAACATCCTCACCACATGTCCACTCAATCTCAGTATATACTTGATAACGTGAGCCTCAATGCTAAGGCATTGGGTCCGTTCAAAAACCTTCACATCACTGGCATACATCTGCTAAACTACACCTAAGATTCGCCGTAGGTACATCTGGGGAAACCGCTCGAGACGTCTCAAATGCTCCCTGTATGTTGTCCAAGTTTCAAAAATATAGAGAAGAGTAGAGAGAACGCATGAGTTGGCAGCAAGATCCCATAACATCTCCACCAACTCTTGCCCAACTTTCCGAAGGCATCACGTACCCTGCTGATCCGTAACAATACCTCATCATCCAGGGCACCAGACATACTTAGTGTGCTACCCAAGTATACAAACTTTGTGACAACTGCTATCATTGACCCACAGATATAAACTGATGGCTCATAGTATGGCATGCCCGGAGCAGGCTGATACATTAAGACAGTTTTTTTCAGATTGATGGTCAGTCCCAATGCGCTGCAAGCAACCGCAAAGGCGTCCACAAGATGCTGCATATCAGTCACCGTAGGAGCCACCAGATCACAGTCATCCGCATAGAGCAAGTCATGAATCGTGTTGGTGAGTACCTTTGTACTTGCATTGAAGCGTCTAATGTTGAACAACCCTCCAGTAGTTCGGTAGCGAATATAGACACCATCAGAGCACCCCCCCCAATGCCATCCGAAAGACCATGGTGAAATACAACGCAAAGAGTGTGCGTGCTGGAATGTTTCCCTGCTTAACCCCATTTTCTACTGAGATAGGATCAGCCAGCTTTCCCCCAACTTTGTTCACAGCCTTCATATCATCGTGGAAAAGCTTTAAGATGGTTACAAACTTGTCAGGACAGCCAAGCTTTTTCAGAACCTCCCACAAAGCATCCCTGTCGACTGTATTAAAGGCCTTGGTTAAATCGATGAACACCGGATACGGTCCCTTTTGCTGTTTTATACATTTCTCCTATAGTTGCCTGGCTGTAAAAATCATACCCACTGTCCCTCGACATCTTCATATGCATATATATATATATATATATATATATATATATATATATATATATATATATATATATATATATATATATATACATATGCATATATATATACATGCATACACATATACACATATATATATACATATATACACACATATATATACACATATATATACACATATATACACACATATCAACATATATATACACATATATACACACACATATATATACATATATCAACATATATACGCACATATATATACACATAGATATATACATATATATATATACACACATACACACACGCACATATATACAGGGTGGGCCAAAATAAAGGTCCTATTTTTAAAAATTCATAAATTTATGTAAGCTTTAAGAAGTGTTTTTCGGCCAAAATTTGTTTTGTTTATTTCAAAAAAAAACTCGGAAGGGTCAGTCTACACACACATAAAGTTTGGTGAGTTTAACTTTTATTTTGTGGAAGTTATTCAGATTTAAAGATAGGACCCTTATTTGGGCCCACCCTGTATATACATACACGCATATATATATATATATATATATATATATATATATATATATATATATATATATATACACACACATATATATACATACACACAAACATATATATATATATATACATACACACACAGACATATATATATACATACACACACAGACATATATATATATGCATACACACAGACATATATATATATGCATACACACACAGACATATATATATATGCATACACACACAGACATATATATATATATATATGCATACACACACAGAAATATATATATATATATATATATATATAATTCCTGAAACAGTTTCTTGGTAAGCAACTGATGATCCCTTAAATTAATATTAGGACTTTAGTGAATTCGAGAGAGCAAATTGATGCATTGATTGCAGGGGATATAAACTATTAAACTACTGGTCGCATATCACTGAAATTAACAAAAATTAGTAATCATACGACAAAGATGGTTTATAACGAGTAACATCTTTATTTGATTTAATAACCTGCACAGAAATATAATGACAAGTTCAAATACAAAACTTATCGAAATAATGTTTACTTTTTTCTGCACAAGTTTTTTAACATTCAAACATTCTTATCTATCTTCCGATGGCTTCATCGCTAGAAGACCCGATTGAAGCGCGAAATTATTTGGTATCAATTCTAGTTGATTGCTCACAAATCATTTAACAAAAACACTTTTGAAATCACTACTATATATCAAGTACTTTATAATATTCAACATGGAATTGGCTGCGTAATTATAAATACAGAATCTGCATGAATTAAAATATATTTCAACATATTTTACGACCAGGCATAGCACCCGATTTTCGCTGGTAATAAATATATCTTTCATTGATTGTATTTACTAATTCGGTTTAATTTAATATTCTATATTTAAGATTTGAAAGAGTTCTTAAAAAGTGAGGTAAAATCCTGCATCTTC
The DNA here is from genome assembly GCF_053919585.1 of Euprymna scolopes. NCBI lineage: Eukaryota > Metazoa > Mollusca > Cephalopoda > Sepiida > Sepiolidae > Euprymna > Euprymna scolopes. The sequence goes on from NC_136488.1 coordinate 44,043,825, forward strand.
AAAATTAAAGATATGACTATGAGGTATGGATTAGTTCAGAATAAAAAGAATAAAAGGGAATAGGGAAATATGAAAAATGGGGGGAAAATTAAAAAATAATTGCGTAGATGTTTGCTTAAAGTCCAAGTTGAAAGTAGGTAAAAAAAAAAAGAGGGCGAGCAAAAAAGAAATTTATGTTGCATGACGTAGAGTGAACTTGGTATCCTCGGGGTACGACGCTTTATTGTTGACCACAGTTACACGTGATTTGGCTATCTAGATATAAATCTCAGAAGAAAATCACTTGATACGTCCAGATACACCGAGAGGATATAGAGCCCTTTGTGTGCGTATTATGTGTTGTCTTAGTTCTGCTCTCTTTTGATTTTTCGAAGTTGATATCTAAATCTACACACACACACACACACACGCACGCACGCACACACACACACACACACACACACACACACACGAGCGCGCGCATATATAAACACTTCTGTCTAAACTTTAACGGTGAGAAACAAACAAACGTCCCAAAATTACTAAAATATTCTCCACAAAAATATCGTTTTAATTATATATATATATATATATATATATATATATATACATATACAGAGAGAGAGAGAGAGAGAGAGAGTGAAATAGATAGATAAGTTTATAGATAGATAATCAAACGAACAATGCATCCTTTCAAAACACCTAAATATATATGATTATAAATAAGAGATCGAATATACTTGATTATTGATCAAAACAAGAGCGCGCAGAGCCATATTATACAATCAACCAAGAGAAACCAAGAATATTTCTCGATGCCATCATACCCATGTATATCATGTGCTTGTGTAGAAGCATTGTCCATTGAGACTTAATATCAAAGACAAATTGCTTAGAAAGATATGCATTTTTTGCTATTTATATGCAAGCAAGGAGATCTGACATTGCTCGGGATTAAATGAGAAGCGACCAAGGTTTGCAATATATTTATTGTCATCAAAATCGATGAAATCGCCCATTCATCAATTAAATCAATCATATCAGTCTAGTCAGGAACTCACCGTAGTGAACCATGAGAAAATTTTACATGCCTCCCCGACGTTATTTAGCCAACAATTCATTGTAGTGTACATTGCACTTTAGAGAACCTACTGTTGATTTTATACAATTATTCCAATATAGTGACTTGAATTAATATTTTAAATGCTGAATCAAGTATAATGGTTCAATTGTGCCTTAAACAGAAACATACGTACAGACAAAGTGCCTTTTATATATAAGAAGAGATTTTATA
>NC_136488.1:44047597-44172597 GCF_053919585.1 Euprymna scolopes
ATTAAAATAAACTAAGATGAATGCAGAAAATGTATAAGGATTTTTTTTTAAATTTTTACTCACCTTGAAAACTATTTTAATCGGCTAAAGAACCATTAAAAACGTCGTAAAAATCCAATCATTTGAGGCCCCTAGCTAGGCACTGCGACTTTTGGTTTCGGAGGAGATAGTGTTTAAAAATATGGAGATAGACATAGCTTTTTATGTTGAAGATTCATAAAATAGATATGAATTTCTATTCTAGAACAGAACAGAATAGCAATACAAATTCAATATGGTCATATTATCTGTAAGTACCTGATGCATGTTTTTCGCATACTGTCGTTCGACTTTTTCCAATATCGTAAATTACTATAATAATTTTGAAGAGAATGACTCTCCCAATCAATTCATATTTACAGCTGGCAGAAGATACATACTCACTCTTTATTTTCTCTTCTCAATTCCCCATTATTCGCCAGTGCAAATATTTCATAGTACTAACTTATCTCCCACGACCGCTATTAAATATTTTCTGCAAATAAATAATTCAAAGTGTAGTACATATTTTCGACATGCCAGCGACATCAGGCGTTTTACTAACAAATCTTGTATTTGAGGTTGAGCACATTCCATAAAAGTATGTGTAAAACAGTCACAAGAATAGAACATTGCGGCGATAGGACAGAGGTGGGAGCTTGGTTTATAGTGCGGGACCTATTAAGTTGGAAAATATTTAGAACTCTGTCTAAGAGAGTAGTCGCAGATACAGTAGTTCAGATGTGGCAACAATACTCTATTCATGGGCGAATGCTGGTTTGTAGAGGTATAGGATAATCTCAGGTGTGATTTATTTTCTCGTGTAATATTTTTGTTTTAGTAGTAGTAGTAGTAATTTTTGTTTTAAGAGTAGCAGTAATAGTATTATGCCAAACGTCAAACTTAAGAGTAATTTACTCTAGTATTTTTGACGCCTATACGTGACAAACAGATAGACTAAGATGTTCAATTATATCATGGATTATTACGCATACAGATAACTATCGGTTTATGTCAGTAATGGTGCTATATTTGATGAAAGGAAATTATTTTAAAAGTAATCGTTGAAGTCAATTTTGTCGTTTCTTTTTTATTCTCTCTTTCTTCTTAAATACGGAAACAACCGACAGGCGAGTTGATACGACTATGAATTTATACCTAAAATGTTGCTACGAATACACACACACATTATATATATATATATATATATATATATATATATATATATATATATACTAGGGCTATGACAATAGCATATATATATATATATATATATATATTTATTCAGAGTCACCCAAAAAAACGGGCCTAAGAAACGAGGCCTAATTAGAGCTTGGGCCTGTTTTGGGGGTCACCCTGTATATATATATATATATATATATATATATATATATATATATATATATATATATATATATATATCAGCGTTTACAAAGTGATAATTAAAACTGTTAAGATATCGATAAAAAGTAACAACTGATCATGCATTTCAAAGCGATAGAACCGTGCATGAAATTTGACAAAGTGTCGTGGCTAACTCGTAAACGCTAGTGCACAGCAATGAGATCGAATGGAATAATAGCAGCAAATAAAGTGATTTGAAAAGGAAAATTTGAGATGATTAAAGAGTACATATCCTCGAGTTACTTTGTATTTTCATTTAACAATTTAATAAAAAGATATCGTAAACACTCGAGACGACGACTAAATTTTATCTTAGTTCAGATATGGTATATGTATTTAATGGAATTAATCTAATGCATTATACATTAAATCATTGCAGAAATTAAGATAATTTCAAAACGAAAATGCAGTACGCCAAAAGCGTATATATCCCTAAAAGTTAAAAAAAAAAGTTTTTTTTTGTCTACCAAATTTCGTACTTATGTTTTTATTTATACTAAAAAGCATTACGCTTTATTCATTTTAAAAGTGTGTTCTGTAGAATAAGGACAAGTCTTTTACAAAATTATTTCATGCTATCAGCTACAACTTCAATAAAAGTATATCGTAAACACTCCAGAGGTCAAATAAAGTTTTATTTAAAATAGATTTAATTTCTTCCATTCTTTGTATTGTATCATTTGTGATATATTTTTCTAATTTTTACTATTATCACTAGGTCTATGACAACAGCATATTCTTTTCATTTTTTCAACTCTCGAGTATATATCCAACACAGACACAATAAATCAACAGAGAGAACCACATCACTCTACATAAAGACATATAAGATATCACTGGCTATATACCTGAGAATATAAAACAAAGAAAAGAATATGCTGTTGTCAGAGCTCTAATTATCCATTTTATGTTATCCTTTCCCTTTCCCTCTTCCCTATTATAATTGTAAATAATCGTTCGCATTTTATCATTAATTTTAATTTCTTCTCCATAGTTTCTTTTTTTAAAAAGGATAAAGAATGCCATCGTTTGCCCCTGATGAGGATGGCAAAAGACGTCTAGGGTCCAAAATAATTCTTTTTTCTGTCATTTGTAAATTCTGTACCACAAATAAACTCTTTTAATATATATATATATGTGTGTGTGTGTGTGTGTGTGTGTGTGTGTGTGTGTGTGTGTGTGTGTGTGTTTCAAGGTACAAAAGTTGAAAATAGTTGTAAGTACAAGGGGCGGAAAATTATTCTCTAGAGCTGTTTTGACCAACGTATCGTCAGGCCACAATTGTTTCTTATCTTGATATATACATTAAATGTTAAAACTTTTATGATGCACATATGTATATAAATATTTGTGTACTTTGTGTGGCGAACGTACTATTATGCGAAGGAAGATCGATTGAAAGGTTTGTGAATTATTTTAGATTTTACTTCGCAAAATACGATTATTTTTCACGGGTATTTTTTGTTTATTTGATGCATATGTATGTATGTATATATATATATATATATATATATATATATATATATATATATATATATATATATATATAAGAAAAATTGTCTGTGTCTGTCTGTCTGTGTGTACATTTTCCTACCAAATTACTCTGTCAATTTTCAGTCTACAGGCTCGAGATTTGACGTAAGGTGTATTCTAATTTTGTGTCCTAAAACTTGATTTAGATGTAGGTTCCTTGGACATGTATAAAACTGCTTAATTGTATTTGCGCTGGAAACAATAAATGTTAATGGGTCAAAATTGGGGCCAAAGTTTTTTAAAAATTGATCTCTCACACAATTTTTGCTCTAAACATTTGAAATTTTAAAAAGTATATTCAGAGATTGGGCAAATTATTTTTCTTATCGTGTTTTGGCCGAGAATTTGGCTACCAAAGGGGTATTCAGATATACAGCAAGACTTTTAATTAGTTTTGGGGCGAAAATTTGGCTGCCAAGAGGTCAAAGCTGAAAGAGTTAATCTTTGCAGACTTTACCAAACTCCCTCGTCAATTTTGGGTCTAACCACTTGTAATTTTAGATGTAGGTTACTTAGACATGAGTCAAACTTTTTAATATATATATATATACAATATATATACAATATATATATATACAATATATATATATACTATATATATATAATATATATAATATATATAATATATATATACAATATATATATACAATATATATATACAATATATATATACAATATATTTATATAATATATATATACAATATATATATATAATATATATATACAATGTATATATATATATATATACAATATATATAATATATAATATATATATTATATATATACAATATATATTATATATATACAACATATATAATATATATATACATACAATATATATATAATATATATATACAATATATATAATATATATTTATACAATATATATATAATATATATTTATACAATATATATATAATATATATATATACAATATATAATATACATATATATATACATAATATACATATATATATACAATATATATATAATATATATATATATAATATATATATATATATATACAATATATATATAAAATATATATATACAATATATAAAATATATATATACAATATATATATACAATATATATATACAATATATATATATACAATATATATATACAATATATATATATACAATATATATATACAATATATATATACAATATATATATACAATATATATATATATATACAATATATATATACAATATATATATATACAATATATATATATATATAAAATATATATACACAATATATATATATATACAATATATATATATACAATATATATATACAATATATATATAAATAATATATATATATATACACAAAATTTATGAAAAGTACATAGGGCTCGAGCCACGTTGGGCTGTGTTGCTAGCATATATATGTATATATATATATATATATATATATATATATATATATATTTATATATGTATATATATATACAGGGTAATAATAACAACAAGTATTTTGGCAGTACATCTTAAACAAGATGAGGTCTAAGACAGCACTGGCGCTCTGCGTGTGGGGCTGGGGTCGGCGGAAGGCCTTTTTAAAGAGGACTCATGCTTTATATGGAAAAATTTAATTATTGCTCTTTTTTACTGGAAAGAAACACTCTACATAACTACAGGTGTAGTTATGTAGCTACCGTTTCGTGATGGTTCATGAAAAAGAAAAAAAAAAGAAATTGCGACAATTTTTGATACATCCAAAACAAAACGAAAAAATAATTGTAACTTTATCATCAGTTACTGTTAAAATTTGTAATAAATTGTATTCATATATATTTTAGCAATTATTTTGTTAGTGCTTCGTGAAAAGCCTTTGCTCTACTCAGGGGCTCCATTGTGTCCTGATGTTTGGGAAACCCTGGTCTTAGACGCCTAAGATCTAAACTAGAATTGCTCGGAATGACCCGTGGGAGAAAATGCTAAATAGTAATTTTACAATGATTTTTAGGTTAACGGGTCAATCGTCAGTACTGCCAATACCAAGAATACTATTACGAAATACTTAAATTTGTTTTTTTTTGTTTTTTTTTTCCAGTCACGGCTTAAATAAAGAGTTCCGATTGAAATTCTATACAAATTCTTGAGTTCGAAGACACGCATTTGAGGAAGATGGGAGGTTTCATCCGCCGGAACGATGTGGGAATAACAATCGAGATAAGAACAGTAGTCTGAAAAATTGAAACATTTTTTCTATTGGTAACCAATACGAAATGTAAAACCGTTAATTTGTAAGAATATTAGCAGGAAAACCCAACGAAATTACGTGAGGGTCGGCGATTGACACACATCATACTTTTATTGACAATGAAATCGGTGAAATTGCCCATTATTTAATCAAATCGATTGATTGCCTGCTCTATTGGGGACCTTCCATCAATAATAGAGCGGAGTGTACATTGAACTGTAGAAAACCTATCGTTTATTTTATAAAATTATTTATAGATAATACCTAGAATTAAACTTTAAAATACAAAAGTTAGTTATGGGGATTCAATTGTGTCTAAATATATATTCTCTTCGAATGAATCAGTCATCAAAAAACCTACTGTTGATTTTATAGGCCGGGCTCTTCTGCTTGTGCAGTGATAAAACGTTTACAATCTTATTGTGATGCTAGGCTGTTTAAAAGTGTAAACTTGAGTCAAAATCGAGCTTCCATTTTTAATCGGATATTTCGATTATTGATTTTTGATTCTTATCAGGCGCGTTCCGATACAAAACCTACGTAAAAATACACCCAGACACATCAAGTACTTTCGTGAGAAATTTGATAAAAATCAGCCCAGCCGTTTCCAAGACCATAAGGAACTCTCTCTCTCTCTTTCTCTCAATGTAATTGTTCCAACTCATGTTTCCTGTAAACGTTAGGCCGAGGGGTTTTAAAAAAGTGCTTTCAGATAAAGAGTCTTTGGTCATTGTTTGGTGATAGAGAAGGTTTCTTGTAGTTATTGAAGGAAACAAGTTTAGTCTTGGCAGCATTGAATGTGATCATCAATTTTTGTCCCCATTTCAGTACAGATTGGAGGTAATTCTCTAGTGTTTCTGCCATTTCTTTAGATATGTGTTCATTTGTTTTCCTGTCATGACTGTTATAGAGCGTGGTGTCATAAGCATATACACCCATCTCACAGACAATTTTGTCAGGGAGGTCATTTATGAATATTAGAAAAATTAGAGGTCCAAGGATAGACCCCTGCGGTACTCCCGCATTTATATCATATTGTTTAGGTGTATGACCATAGAGGACAACCTAGATTTTTCTCTTACCTAAGAAGGATTTAATTATGTTAAGTATTCTTCCAGTGATACAGTGAGATCTGATTTTCCTGAGAAGATGGCATAATGTAATCAATCTGAGTCAACAGGTCATTACTTTTCCCGTTAATCGACTTAGTCTATAATAATTATATTCCTTATTTCAACACAAAAACTAAAAGAAAAAGAATCCACATCTCGTAATTCAATGCGATGTTTAAAATTTCTCGATAGCATTCCTTTTTTCTAACATTCAACGTAAGTAAACACGCACACTTTATTATGTTGTTTATGAAATCAGACGAATGCCCAGCGTTTGTGCGCGTCAAAATGAATATAAAAAACGCTTCACACCAACCTTGCGTTGTCGTAAACAACAACAACAACAACAACAACAAAAAAGGTTCGAGATCGCGTGCGCGTGAAGTGTACACAAGCGCGAATTCGTCAAAATGGCGACGTCGTTCACGGCGGGGTTTTTTTGTAATTTACTGCCACATTAGTCACAGTCGAGAAAAAGAGCGGGAAAGATCAAGCAAATTACAATCGATTTTCCAGACCATGATGCTTGTAAGAATCGCAATGGTCGTTGGAAAGATTGACTGGTAACAGAAACTTAAACTTGGAAACGTGAAGTCATGTGTTAACATAGTACGTATTTAAGTCAAATCCCAAACAGAAATAAGAAAAAAAATCGCAATATTGTGTAATTTCCGAAAAAAAAAGGAAATAAATTCTAGATTTGCTATATGCATTAAGCATTAACACAAATTTATCAAATATTTGATTTACTTGCACCAAAAGAGAACAAATAAAATACAGTTCTTGATACATATTATTACCATAGCAAAACATTGAAATTCGTCCCAGCGTGTCTTGTCCGTAAAATAACCGATCTATTTCAGACTAGAATATTTCAAGCTAGAATCTTGTCCGTAAAATAACCAAGTTATTTCGGGATAAAATATTATAAAAGATCGTATATATATATATATATATATATATATATATATATATATATATATATATATATATATATATATATATATATATATATATATACATGCATTTATATATATATGATTAAAATGCTTAGGAGTAATAATAAATCCACATACTGTAGCATTTGCATAAGCCAACTGACGTATAAATACAATTATACACACTATATATGTACAAACACAGACATGCATACACAAGCTAATATTATATTACACATACTTAACCAAATTTCAACTGACACTTAAGATGGAATTATCTGTCTGCCTGGAAGGGGTTATTACATTCAGAACTTGTTGGTAACAGTTAAATGTTTGGCTCCCACAAGGTTCAAAGTAATAAAAAGATAGAACATTAAATAGGAATTTCTGAAAAAAAAACAAAATGAAAGCCAATTCTCAATTGCGAGTTAATCCAGCCACATGTTTCTAATTCTCCTCTTCATTTTTAGTCAAATGTCTTAGTTTTTGAAGTGTTTTGTGCGCTATCATATTGACGGGAAACGCAGAATCGATTGGCAAAGTTTTACAAAGACAACTTCAATGGAAATTATATATATATATATATATATATATATATGTGTGTGTGTGTGTGTGTGTGTGTGTGTTATACACACATATATATATATATATATATATATATATATATATATATATATATATATATATATATATATATAATATAACACGGAAATTACATAATTGTCGATGCAATAATTTATTTCAATCTTATGGTATTTTCAAGCATCTAAACTAGACAATTACATTTTTGATACTCTAAGTATAAAAATGTAATTGTCTAGGTGTTATATTTTTATGTTATTGCTCTGTTTACCACATTGAGCTCTCATACCCGGATTTCCTCCTGGAATAATTCCATTATAACACACACACACACATATATATATATATATATATATATATATCTTCTATACTCCTATAAATTCGTTTTTCTTTTGTGTGTATTGATGTTCATATTAAAAAAAACCTTTACTATTTATTGAAAAAGAAAATACAATTTTCTTATATATGGGTTGTAGAATTGCATTCACTAGCAAAAGATCTAGCTAATTTGCATATTCTTTTAAACATTCATTTTAATTAATTCCATATTAGGTTTTTCGGTTTTCTTATGGGATGATCATCTTTAGTTTACTATTACGTGTAATTATTCATGCAGATATTCTACATGATTTATCCTTGCATAATATTTGCGTAAAATGTTTACAGGAAACGCAAAATTGTTTTTTTTTTTTTTACACATTGATCACCACTTATCAAGGCCCGGAAGCCACTCAGGGATAAGGGTTATTGCACGTACATTACCTTAGTGTGGAGCTTTGATGAAGTGTTTACTTAAGGGGGCGGTTCATTAGGAATTTGTTAACATTGGACTTGAAGACATCCAAGTTGTAGTCCAGAGGGAAGCAGGCAGAGGGAACAGAGTTCCACAGGCGTGAAGTTCTAAGAAAGAAGCTTTGTTCATGGAATCCGCGTTTTGATTTAGGCGCAGATATAGAGTGGGGGAAATTTTTCACAGTGGATTCAGCTAGACGGGTGTTTTTAGTGAAAGATTGGCGAGGGGGGACCATATGTTTCCATATATATATTTATGTATGAGTATATATTTTTGTTTAATCTATTAGTCTATCTATCTATCTATCTATCTATATCTATATATCTATAAAAGTGAAAGTGTGTGCGTGTGTCTGTGTCTGTGTACATTTCCCTACGCAATAACTCTGTCAATTTTTAGTCTACAGACTCGAAATTTAATATACAGAGTACTGAGATTTGGGAACAACTTTGTGATCGGTTTTCGGTCGGAAATTTGTCGATTAAGCGGTCAAAATTAAACGATTTGACCTTTGAGAACTCTACCAAACTTCTCTGAGAATTTTGGGTATAAACACTTGACATTTTAGATATGGGTTCCTTGGACATGGATCTAACTTAATAACTTGATTTTAACCCAAAACAATAAATGTTAAGAGGTCATAATAGGGGTCAAAGTTAAAAAAAATGACCTCTGCGGTCTCTACCAAATTACTCAGACAATTTCTGGTCTAAACATTTGAAATTTTACGTAAAGGGTATTCAGAGAGAGAGGGCAAGCTTTTTAATCGGTTTGGGTAGAAAATTTTAAGGAATTGTAATAAAATTGTAAGGAATTAAATTATTATATAAGAAAGAGCATTTTTACCTAAATGTGAGTTGTGTAATCATTTTCCCTTTTACGAATTTGTTACCCACAAATGGGGAGCGGCATATATATCTTTTACAATATAATTATCCAACGACGCTGATGAGTCGTAAACGACGAGACACGTGTCAGTAGATAATTATATTTTAAACAATATATATATATATATATATATATATAATGAAAAAAAATGTAAACTTCGTCGTTAACAATGGAGAACATATTTCAAACTCAAGAATAACAAACTGATAATAGCTATTTCAACGTGAAGTGTGAAGGCCTTACAAAATGGCATTTCACTTTTAAGCCTGGAAAACAGCAGTAAAAGTAATTTCATGAAAAATATTTTGAGAGTAAAAGTTGGACTTCAATTTGCTTTCGGCTGCCTCGTAACTGTCGCTTACCTTATGTTGTTCTTTAGTCCTCATTTTTCCTGAACGATGTTTCTGACAAAAGAGGAATAGTTACTGATTTGGGATTGAAATCTATTCATAGAACTTTGATCCTTTGGCTAGTCTTTTTTTTTAAATCTAAAAATATGATTTTTTTCAGTTCTCGCATAAAGTGTCTTCATACCTTGTCTGGAACGATTTCCATAAAAAAAGACACGATGAATCAACCTGAACGAATTTTGTTTTGCTCACGTTCACCAATAACAATGCATATCACCACTTATAAGTAAGAGGCTACGATTTGAGACCATGCCTAGGAAAGATTAACAAAGTGTTGCCTTACGGTACACTTGAACTTCTGCATATCAGTAGTCAGAAAAGCAGGTAGCAAGAAGGGAATTCTAGCTCTAACTGTTCAAGGCGTAGAAAGCTTTCTGGAATTTAGGGACCTCAACAGTGAAGGGGTATGATTTTCCTGCTGGGCGGGTTTGTCGGGGATTTGTATATTGAAAGGACACAATTGAAACGCGTTCAACATATCACATTCCATTGAAATACTTGTAAAACAGGCACAGGGAGGCAGAAGCGCGGCGATGGGACAGGGGTTGGAGCTTAGTTAACCAAATTGGACCTTCGATTGAAGAATCTTTTGGGACCCTATCCAAGAGGAAGATACTTGTGGTAGATGCACCAGCATATGTGTGGTAACAATTCTCCTTGCATAGGCGAATGGTGGCCTTGTACAGATACAAGATACCCGCAGATGTGAGTAGTCTTCTACTACGATAGAAGGAATCCAGCAGCTTTCGCAAAGTCATTAATGTATTTGTTCCAATGATGAAGGTGGTACTTCATAGTAAATAAGATTATAGACAAAATACCAAATAAGAAAAACTTTTGTAGAAATAAGTAAATACTTATAAAAAAATATCCGTTAATTCAATTTGCATAAAAAAGCAAATGCTGTTTGCAATTGAAACGTGACAGACCAACCAACAGAGTACATCCCGTCATAAAGATGAACAATTCATAAAAATTGCGATTACAGGCTTCATACAATAACTCTAGAGATTGTTTTCCCAATAAACAATCTCCGAGCAAAGCGTTTTCTAAATCCGTGTATATCGTAACTTCCGTCTTATATGTGGGTTACGTCCAACAGTGACCCTTCTTTTGACTCGGAATGTTGGTATCTGTGTGGTCAGTTTGAACGACTTTCAAAATGATTATTTTAACAACAATGTGATAATTGGATGTTAGCTGCCGGCGAACTGTAATTTCAGGTAAGGAAAGCGCTCGAAACCTTTCATTGAAATGCTATACAGGTGAGAAGGGGCTTCTCAATCTCAGGTAATGAACAGCTAACCGGTCATCAGCCAAACGAACACAGAGGATCTCACCTCCACGGCGTACTTTTGTCTTTTCGTGTGTGCGTGTATTTGAAGTTCGGCTTTTCTTCCTAGGATAGCTTATGTATTCTCATAAACGCATGTGGACTATTAGAGTTACCAGTACCAATTTTTTTCTCTGTCTGTTATTTAATTACGCACACATATGCACACCCATACATACACATATTTATATATTGAATGTTTAAAGAAGAGTTTATTATTAGCATGAAATAGATTAGTAAGAAAAAGGAATACAAATTCATTTAAAAAGCAGACCAAATATTTAACTCGTGTCACACTTCCATAATTTTCGGTGTAGATTTTTGTCTGAAAGGTCATTACAAGTATTAAACTCTTCATGCATATATGCATCTATTATTATTATTATTATTATTATTATTATTATTAATATTATTATTATTATTTTAACTAGAATTTCTCACACATGTGATTATCAGAGAAAATACTACTGACGACAATCTGTGGTATTCTCCGGGGTCTGGTTGGCAGCAGGTCTCCCTAGAAATTCAGTATTCTTTAGTTCTTTCGATAACAATTGATAAATTTGCATTATCGCAACAACCATTTATGATTGATTTCTCGCTTACAACAAACATTGACATTTACTGAAATTTCGATGGCAATAAGCCTCTTCCTCCTCTTCATCCAATAGAGGTCTAGTTAGTGCTTTCTCTCATTAATTCTTCCACCACCCTTAACCATTCACTACCATTCAATGTAGTGCCAGTTGTTGCCGACATCACAATTGTTTTTTTTTGTTAGGTGAGTAAGAGAAGGGAAGGTTAGTTGACAATTATCCGGTTTCAGTATATCTATATGATGTTTTCCTATGCTTTTGTTTAATTTTGTTACGGTTTTTATATGGCAAGTAAGCGTTTGTAGTTCATATGCATTAGTCTCTGACTGCAAGGTTTTTCTTAATATTTTGGTCGTTTTCATTATTGTTATCTGCTGTGACTTCTCAGCCATCCCCCTGATTCTTATTTCTCTCGTTCTTTTCCGAAGTTTTTCACGGTTGTTCCTAATGTTTCTAATATTATTGGTGTTATTTGACTTTCATTATCTTCCCTATTCCTTTCATCTGTTGGCTCAGTTCTGTGTATTTTTTCCGCTTCTCCATCTCCTTGATATTCACTCTGTAAACTGCTGGGACGTCGAGATCTTCAATATGACTTTCTTTTCGTTTGCTATTATGACGTCTGGATATCTTGTTTGAATGGGGTTATCTGTTTGTACTTTCATACATACATTCCAAAGCAGTTTATGATTTCAAGTATCATTTTTGAAATCTTTTCATAGAATTGTTAATAAGCACTAGCAATCAAATTAAAATTATCTTGTAAACCCAGTAAGTAATGACACATTACTTTTGCGATACTGAAGTAAAACTATAATGATGATGATAATAATAATAATAATAATAATAATAATAATAATAATAACAACAACAACAACATTAATACCGCTGCGAAGAAGGTAGGTTCTCTCTACTGTGCTAGAAAGATACTAACGCCCGAAAGTATCCTATACCTCTATAAGGCAACCATTCGCCCATGTATGGAGTATTGTTGTCATATTTGGGATGGTGTATCTACTACTAGTCTTTCGCTCCTAGACAAGGTTCAAAAGAGAGTCGCCAATCTGATAGGTCCTGGACTGTCATCTAAACTTCGGACCCTGTCCCATCGATGAAATGTTGCATCCCTCTGCCTTTTCTACAAGTACTTTAACGGTGAATGCTCTGACGAACTGCAAGCACTTGTGCCCCCTCGACGTAAATGCCTCCGACAAACCCAACAAGCAGCTAAATCCCACCGCTTCACAGTAGAGATCCCTAAATATAAAAGAGTCTTCTACTCCAGTAGTTTCTTCCCCAGGACAGCTAGACTTTGGAATTTCCTGCCGGATCCCTGTTTCCCCAACCGTACTGACATGCAGAAGTTCAAGTGCAACGTGAGCCGACATCTTGCTGCCCAACTCCCTACACAGTACCCCTGATGCCCATGTCCCTGATAGTAGCCCCCTACAACAAAGTGGCAATATGCCTTGTTTGGGGTGAAAATTTAATAAAAAAAATTATTATTATTAATAATAATAATAATAATAATAATAATAATGATGATATACACAAAACAACGACATAGTTCTATGCCTAAACACAACCCATCATCATCAAATATAATGAAAAATAACTATCGCTTAGCTGCTCTCCTTTCGATATAAACTATGTTCTTTGCGTTGAGAAGGTTATACAATTCGACAAATTGAAAGTAGAAACATTTAAAGGATAAGCACATGTTTGGGGTAGAAAAGGAAATAATTACTAACATTTAAGATATGGTCATTCTTTGGTTTTGCATGCACAGATGTAGAAATGAAGTCACATGACTCACGAGAAACGATAATACGTCGCTTATTTAATACGAAAAACTGGATTGCCATTTATTTCTATTTTCTACTTAAAATAAAAGGCAAATACCAGAAAAGAAGATTTATATAAAAATACGTTTCATCAAGAAAAATAATTATTTCGTTGATCCGGAATTGCTGATCTTGTGAGGTGAACGTTGGTTAAGAAAATACCGAAAAGTAAAAATCAAGAATATTGTTGCAATAGAAAGAAAAAATATTTTTTTAAAAATTGAATGCGTGATTATTAGAAATTTTGTTTAAATCAACTCTTTTCCTCAATTTTAAAGATTGTTTTAGATTGATTTTAGATGTTGACTCTTTCAGATATTAACAACGACACCTCATTATCATAAACGCGTTCTTCGGATAGATCTTCAGTATTCAAGCTAGTATACAGGAATATGTAATGCGTCTGACACACACACACACACACAATATATATATATATATATATATATATATATATATATATATATATATATATTTCTGATTATCGGTTGGGTTTGAAGCATAACACTATGATATTACTATAACAATAAACCTTATTGTAGTTTTAATTCAATGTGGCAAACGCCTTTCTTTCTCTTCATCGGGGATGATTGTTACTAAGGAAAACACAGAAACGTTGAATTACGAGAATAATAACAAAAATTGTCATAAGAATAGGACTTTGTGTTATACTTAAATATCACATAACACTATCAAAATACATTTCTAGAAGCATATGTAAAATACAAAATTAATCTTCTGTCTTTCTCCACCTCCATGTTTTACTCTTATTATATATATATATATATATATATATATATATATATATATATATATATATATATATATATATATATATATAAAGAGAGAGAGAGAGAGAGGAAGAGAGAGAAAGGCGGACAGCCAGAGATAAAGACAAATGTGTGCAGCTATAATTTCATTTACTAGTACTAATACTACTACTCCTTATAATAATAATAATAATAATAATAATAATAATAATAATAATAACGACAACAACAACAACAACAACTCTGAGTTATTTGCTCTACTCCAGACTCTGAAAAATACCATCGGTAACTGTCAGTAAGCAAACATTAATGATAACCTGTGTGACAATTCCTAATATCTAACAATAATAATGCTGGCAAAACATTGATAAATTGGAAGAGAATAGCCCCAACCTTAAAAATCCAAATTCTAATGCTCTCATTACGAGACACATAGAATGTATATTACAGGAAATCAATGCAATTCTACCTTCCAAAAATAATTGGCGGCAACTACAGAAATCGGTAATGATTTGCCAAGGAGATTTTAAATACCGAGGAGGAAGAGTACTATCCTCAACCTCCAAGAACCTTCCTAGAATCCTGGGAAAACTGATGACACTCCAATTACAGAAGAAAAAAACTAAAACGATATAAACGACTGTTGTAAGAAGGCATGGTTACTTGCAATGGTTACGGAAAGAAGCAGATATTGATAGAAATCTAGGGAGATTCGTCACTTAGATTCAAAGGTATTTTTGGCAATTAATAATAATAATAATAATAATAATAATAATAATAATAAATAACGCGGTCGGATAAAAGTTCGTTGGTGCCACAAAACTAGTCGTTAAGGATTTGTGAGGAGGAAACTAGGAAGGAAAAGAGCACTAATTAGACCTTCGCTGGAAGAGCACGTAAGTCTTTAGAATCCAGCAGATATCGATTACCAAGAAGTTCCATAGAAATTCAATGGCTTTATTTAAAAAGACTTAATAGTGAACGACTGATGTGAGAACACAAAATCATTTGCTAACCTGATTCGAACGAAAAAAGAGTACTGAAATTTGGAGGACTTGTTACTTACACTGCTCTGTATGCTAACGATCACCGGCTATGTTTTCGCTTGAACATAAATAAACAAAAAACAATAAAAATTATTAGAACATGAAAGACTTTATTGAAAACTTTATTATGGTGGGTTCCATTATGTAGGCAATAAGAAAAAAACTCGAAAAGCGATGGCATATGCTCAATTATAGTAGTAAACCCAAGGAGAAAATTAGAAAGCCTACTGGACATCACCGCAGAGGAGTTCGTCAGGATATTCGGATATTAGTATATGTTGGCTTTCAATTAAACCTTGGCGCAATATCGAAAGATAAATATAATATTCGAAGCTCAAATTAGGTCTCCGTGGCATTGCTATATACTAGGTTATGCAGAGGTTTAAATGTATTGTGAACAAACAGCTACCTGCTGAACTCTCCAGTGTCAGACACGATCCCAAACAGTAAACTTTTATTATCAAGTGAAAATATATCCTGCATTGGGATAAAAACAGTAGAGAAAAGGGAAATTAGTGACGATATATGAAAAAAAAAGCAAGGGAAACAATGAATACAAAAAATTCGAATATTCTTACGCAGTCCAATGTGGACAAGTCATTATTGCATCCAGTTTTATTTACTAATGGTCGAAAAAGTATAAAAGATCATTAAACTAGCAATCGGATAAAAATGCAAGAAAATCAATCGTTAGATGCGAGAGGAGGTATTAGATCTTTAAGAACTAATTGAATGAAAATAATAATAATAAAAAAAATTAATATTTAAGAAGAAAAAGAAGAAATATTCGCATAGGAATTGTACACGATGACACTGCTTGCATGGGAGGGTTGTTATTTGGGGGCGTAAAACACGTTTAACATAAACGTCAGCCACCGTATATATAGAAATGTACAAATAGATAAATGGACACACCCATACGTGTGCGCGTGTGTATGAGAGAACTAGATAGGGATAAAGACACACACACACACACACACACACACGCGCGCATATATGTATGTATGTATATATCCTTTGTGGTCGTGCGTTTGAATCCTAGCATAGTAGGCCACGAGAATACGCCGTAATACAGAATAACACGTGTCTGGAACTCAACATAAGGATAGGCAAAACAGCCACTGCCATGACCCACCTAGTCAAGAGAGTGTGTGACAACACTTTGCTGACACTCAACACAAAGATGGGCGTATACCAGACCTGCGTGTTAATCTTATTTTCGATAGAGCGAAGACTGAATGCCTTCCATATACCTAAAATAGGTGTTTATTAGGCATCACCAATTTGTCTTATAATAGATATCATACCGAGCATGTTTGCCATTCCACTTAGAGACGATACATACACACACACACATATATATATATATATATATATATATATATATATATATATATATATATATATATATATATGCATACATACATCTCAAAGGACCTCCTATACAGCGAACTCGCCTTAGGAACACAGCCAACCGGACGAGAAATTGCGCTATAAGGACACCTGTATGAGAAACCTAAACACTTGTCGCATGGAACCAAAATATCTCGATTCAGGTACATCTGATCGCATAGCCTGCCGATACGTCCGATCGCACAGCCTGCCCATACATCCGAACGCACAGCCTACCAGCATCAAATTAGCGAAAAAGAAGAGAGAAAGCAATTGGCGAAAAAGAAAACACGCAGGTGAGACAGAATAAAGTCCACATCTGTGCCCACACTATTCTTACCGCTGACTACAGTTGCAGCAACTGCCAACGTAGCTGCACATCTAAATTTGGACAATTTAGCCACAGTAGACACTGTAGTTAACCAAACTAGGTGCAGAACGCTATCATCTCCAGGATACAAATTGTTGCTGTGGTAGGATTTGTAGTCGTTAGTTCGAATCCTGGCATAGTTAGTCACGATGATAAGCCGTAGTACGGAAAACTCGTGTCTGTGGATACTTATTTTATCAACACGCGCGTGAGCACACACACACACACACACACACACACACATATATATATATATATATATATATATATATATATATATACATATATATATAATTTCAAACATTATATAAGCATATATAAAAAAAATACTATTATATTAATAACAAAGCAGTATTATATAAATACTTTAAGTTTCACATGATTGTAAATCTCCTCCAATCAAAGCAAAACCTGTGCAAGTAGATTATGAGTACAACGAAGCAGTAGGATACATTACATAAGTGAGAACAATTAAAGAAAAATGGCAAACAAAAAAAACCGCATAAAATGGATTAGAAATGAGTGGAAAAATCATCTTCCAATGAAGAATTCAGTTGAAACAAAAAGTAGGCGATTATCAACTTTCTGAGATATTAGCGCTCGCCATCGTCGGCTTCCATTCGTGTCCGAGTATTGGGTTTTATCGCGAGTCCAAATATTCATGGTTAAGTTTTGCGAGGCCCTGTCGATGGTGAAATAGTCGTGGGCAGTGTTTAATGTGGAGGGTAGAGAAGGACAGGGTCGTTCACAACGCAGTTTTCTCCTTCGTCGCCTTCGTCTTCATTCTCTCTCCTCTTTGCTTTGAAGTTCGCGGTGCCAACGGGTATTGTTCTCCTTCATGTCGTTTGATCCCTAGTATTTTTTCCAGAATATAAACACTTTCAAAACGTGTTATTAAACATACTCATTCTTAATATACAGAATCTATCCTGAGAACGACTAACACATTAGCGAAACGGCAAACAAATAAAGAACATGATAACCCCCACCCTGCGTACCAATATTTCTAATTTTGACCCATTAGCAGGCATTTTTCCGGATGAAAGCCATTCAAAAGGGTTTTCAAATGTCTGAACAGCCTATATAACAACTTACAAGTATGTAAATCAATAATTCGTTGGGTATATAGGCTTGGAATTTCCTCACACATACAATCTCACATACATATATATATATATATATACATACACACATATATATATACATACATATGCATATATATATACATACATATATATACATATGTATACATATATATACATATACATAAATATATATACATATATATACATATATATACATAAATATATATACATATATATACATATACATAAATATATATACATATATATATATACATATACATAAATATATATACATATACATAAATATATATACATATACATAAATATATATACATATATATACATAAATATATATACATATATATACATATACATACATATACATAAATATATATATACATATATATACATACAGATACATAAATATATATACATATATACATACATATACATAAATATATACACACATACATATACATATACATAAATATATATACATATATATACATATATATATATACATAAATATATATACATATATATGCATATATATATAGACAGAGACACATGCACATACATATATATACATACGAGACGTTGCCCAGTATTACACATAAGAAAGTAAAAAAATAAAAACGTATAAAACCGTGAAAGAAAATGTGCATGTGAGTATTACATTTTTTCGAAACAGTTCATTTCCTGTAAGTAAAAGTACTTGAGCTGAGGTCTAAACAAAAACCTAAAGACAGTGAGTTAAGTACGATAACCATTAGGTCAGCATGTTACGCCTTTAAAAAAGTGTTTTCAACCTTACCTATTCTTAAGAAAAGAAATCTGCCACGTGAACGATTAATTAATCAGTTGATTAACAGATAAACATCCGATGACCCACAAAAGCATCAAGTTTTCAATTTTAACCCCTTAGCCGGCAGTTTTTCGGCATGAGAAATTACAAACTTTTCTACATGTCTGAATTTGTATGCCCTATACCAAATGCCAAGTCTGTAGATCAAAGACGTGTTGAGTATACAGGTTGAGATTTGTTCTTGCACACCTGTGGAACTCTGTTCCGTCTGCCTGCTTCACTCCTGACTACAACTTGGATGTTTTCAAGTCCAACGTAAATAAATTCCTGATTAACCGCCCGCTTAAGTAGACACTTTAAATATTCACACTAACGTTCTGTACTTACAATAACCCTTATTCCTGGGTAGCTTCCGGGCCTTAATAAGTGGTGACCACCTTGTAAAAAAAAACATATTAATATATATATATATATATATATATATATATATATATATATATATATATATATATGTATACACGTGTGTGTAGGTATATATATATATATATATGTATGTATGTGTGTATGTATATGTACATATTATTTGTCTTACATAAGCATTAATAAGTATCATAATTATGCTTATATAAAACAAACAAAAAGTATATATTGCCCTACTTTGGTATTGAGTACCCTTGAATGAATCTCCCTAAAACTTCATTAGTTGCTTCACCTCTGAAAAATATTAACTTGGAATTATATATATATATATATGTGTGTGTGTGTGTGTGTGTGTGTGTGTGTGTGTGTGTGTGTGTTTGGGAGGGAGAAAGGGGATGATTTTAATTTTTTAAAAAGGATATATGTACATCATTATTAAAATAATCCATACAATTTTCCCTCATAGTTTATTTGATAAAATATACTTCACATTTGATCAATTACTATACTATTTTAGTGTATACAAATATAAGGCATATTTCTTGGGGTATTTGCCCATGAACTTATTTGCCCATGAACATATTTCTTAGGGTATTTGCCCATGAACTTGGGCTCAATTTTGAGTGGAACTGTTTTTTGGTGTAAAGCACAAAGGTTTGTCCCTTGTTAGCCACAAATATATTTCCATATTACCAGTAAGTCCTATTCATGCATTAAGTACGGTCCGCATATATACTTTCATACTTTTTAAATATCAGAACATATATATATATATATATATATATATATATATATATATATATATATATATATATATATATATATATATATATATATATATGTGTGTGTGTGTGTGTGTGTGTTTGTTTGTGTGTGTGTATTAACGTATCAAATTTATATATAAAAAGCGTTAACTACTCAGCTTATATTTAATTATATAATACGTCATTATTTCTCTCTCTCTCTCTCTATATATATATATATATATATATATATATATATATATATATATATATATATATATATATATATATATATATATATATATTGCCTTAAAACACCTGGCCTTGATAGGGGGGGGGGCTAAAACTTGCTGCTAAAATTTAAAAAAATCTGAACTAACAGAATGGGGAGACTTCATTCCAAATATTTCTCATATGTTATATCTCTGCTCTTTTGGAAATAGGGTATTATTATAAATCTCTCCAGTATCATTTAATACTTATACAATGTGTAATTTACTTGATGAATTAAAATCAAAGAGGAGAAGTATAACATATTAGAAATATTTGGAATCAAGTCTCCCATTGACATTATCTCTGATGATTTGAAACATAGCAGCAAGTTGTAGTCTCTCCTCTATCAATGCTAGGGGTTTGAGGGAAATATCATATATTTTGTAATTCATATGCAAAACTAAGAAAACAAATGACTATGATTGAAACATTTTATGGCTGTAAAAAAAGTCTCTGGATGACGGGTGATCCCTTTAACGGGCGAGCTTAAGGGCAAATGTTACATAGCCCACTATACAATACAGGTCATTACCTTTCCAACGAGCTTTCATTAGTTTAATTTTGATTAATAGTCGCTGAGAAGCGGAACTTATAAAATTGCAAAAAAATGGTACATTATATATATATATATATAGATTGGTGCAAAAACAATATCGTTTTCTCACATATGTTACTTTTATATATGATTTCTGATTTAATTCACTGTATATATATATATATATATATACATATATATATATATATAATCATTTTGAAGTGCGTTTCTCGCTCTATCGAATTGTGTTATTCGTTACCGTTCTTAATCTTCTCATTAATTTTTTGCAGGCTTTTCGACAGCATGGACAAAGTTATATTCCGCACGATTTTCCTGTTCTAGTTAAAACCAGACCGAAAAGCTGCTTAGACTCGTGATATCAATGATGCGTTTTACCCACGAACCACTAATGAATGTGTTGCACAGAGGTTGTTCAAGAAATTTCGCAATGGTGACGAGAGACTCGAAGATGACGACAGTCGCAGCCGGCTTACTGCGATTGATGACGAACATTTGAAAGCCTTCATTGAAGCCGGGTATGGTGACTGTTTGGTGGTCTGCGGCTGGTCACGTCGATCACAACTTCTTGCATCCGGGCAAAAGAATTACGGTGGAGAAGTACTGCCGACAAACTGACGAAATGCACTAAAAGCTCCAACGTGTGTGGCCGAGATTTGTCAATATGAACGGACCAATTTTCCTCCATGACAACTCAAACGCCTGTTGCTCAACTGACCCTGAATAAGCCGAAGGAATTGAGCTACGAGACTTTGCCTCATCCGCAAAATTCACCGAACCTCACGCTTTCCGATTATCACATTTTCCAGCATCTGGACAATTTCTATGCTAATGGGATTAATAAACTCGTTTCTCGTAAGCAAAAATGTGTCGATTCCAATGGTTCTTATTTCGATTAATAAAGTTTATTATAAAAGGAGTGATGAGCTATTAAAGTTGAACAATAGAAAACGACATTATTAATGCACCAAGATAATATATATATATATATATATATATATATATATATATATATTATATACTCGTAGCCAAATTGAATATTAAATTGTTCATATTTTTGGTTCTATGTGATGAAACTACATGAAAATTAGAAGACACAATGAAGATTATAATAATATTCTATGATTAAAATTTTATGACAATTGGTAAAAAATAAATTGTATTTTAAAACCAATAAAATATGCCCAAATTTGCCGACATTTGTATATATATATAGTGTCCTGGCAGGCCAGCTTCAGTTTTGGAGCTATGAGATAAATTTTGCTAAGTGTTATTTTGTTTGGTTGTCTTTCCAGTGGCATGTGTTATATATATATATATATATATATATATATATATATATATATATATATATATATATATATATATATATATATATATATATACGTATAGCTTGACGAATTCTCACGGAGCTAAAACGCGGAAAATTATGTGTAGCTTAATTGGCATATAATTTACTACACACACACTATATATATATATATATACATATATATATATATATACATATATATATATATATGTATATATATATGTATATTTATATGAGAGAGAGAGAGAGAGAGAGAGAGAGATGTATACATGCGTTTCAAAGTAGTGAGTCAGAACCCAAATATTTGACAGTTAACTCCGTGAGAAAACTGGCCGATAAATATCGACAAGCTCTGTATGTTTTGACAAGGACAATGTCATGACTGAAACTAAGAGCAGCAAACAGGCAAACACTCAATGGAGTGGATTGATGGTACGTTGATGAATAAGGGAAAAATTATATATATATATATATAAATATATATATATATATATATATATATATATATATATATATATGGGTTGGAAACGTATGGGTTGTTCACAGTGTTGTAAATTGTTTAAACAAGGAAAAAAAGCGTTTGCACTAAATATATGTGTATTTGCTTCTTTACCCTTGTCTACTCCCCTATCTCCCCTCTTTCTCTCTAGCTGTTTAATAGTATTACTTTTGTGGTAATATTCCCTTTTGCTTATAATTTACTAGTCCATTCATTTTTGCTTTACTTCCTAAGCTTCAACTAATAAAGGAAAGCGATAGAGCACAAGAATGTCGAGAACGAGGGGAGGGGGGATAAATGATCAACTCGTGGGTTGAATCGTGTTATGATGCAATGTTGCGGGTCGGACGGAGGCCATTAATGAAGATTAACGAAAAATCACATATAGAGACCCCTGCCAATTTTAAAAACCATAATGAATTTTATTTTTTGATGTTAATTTAAAACAAGCACTTAACAAAAATTAGTTTTCCTCAAAGAATGTCAAAAATGTGAAAAAGCAAATGGATGAAATCATAGCCTGCGTACTTGTACAGTTTAATCAAGACATTAAAAAATGAAAATATCGAAAAAAGGTTATATTGTACGTATCCGTTTTGGACTGAAGATCTCCGAAAAAAAATATTCACTTAATTTGATCGAGTAGTTTTTTTTTTTTTTTTTTTTTTTTTTTTTTACAGCGGAAATACGCGTTTTTTGAGAGCGCGTTGAAGGCAGACAGGATTTTTTAAAATTTTTGTTTGGAGTTTAGAAAGGTCACAGGAAGATAACTCCAGTTAAAGCGCCGAGACTCCCTCCCTATCTTTAATCCTAGCTTTTATTCCTAGAAATTGAACCTTTTGCTCGGTATCATAAGAAATTGTTTTTTTCGTTGTAAAACAAAAACTGCTTGATGAAATTAAGTGATTTTTTTTTCGGAGAACTTCATTCCATAACGGATACGTACAATTTAACCTTTTTTTTGATATTTTCATTTTTTAATGTCTTGATTAAACTGTACAAGTACCATAACGTGTATGTTTGCAACTGTTACGATGGAAAGATGGCGCAATGAAATATCTAGCAACTTACATAGAGCAGGTGACAAGTGTAAGTGATGGCAGTCCAAGTTGAAGGAATTAAATAGAAAGTCGACTAAGATAACATTTTCACGTTGAAGTTATTCCCGCATAATGTCTGTCGTCTGTCGGTTGATCGCATCGGCTCTCAGTTATTGTTTTTTTTTTTTTTTACACAGTGATAACCACTTATCAAGGCTCGGAAGCCACTCAGGGATAAGGGTTATTGCAAGTACATTACGTTAGTGTGGAGATTTGATGAAGTGTTTACTTAAGGGGGCGGTTCATTAGGAATTTGTTAACATTGGACTTGAACACATCCAAGTTGTAGTCCGGTGGGAAGCAGGCAGACAGAACAGAGTTCCGCAGGCGTGCACTTCTAAGAAAGAAGCTTTGTTCATGGAATCCACGTTTTGATTTAGGCACAGATAAAGAGTGGGGGAAATTTTTCACAGTGGATTCGGCTAGACGGGTGTTTTTCGTGAAAGATTGGCGAGGGGGGACCAGAGATTGGAGTTCAGACGAGCACCTGCCATGGAAATAACGATAAAACAAGGATAGGCTCGCAACGTCTCTACTGTGGGAGAGAGGTTGCAGGGAAGAGAAAAGGGCATCCCCCACTAAGCCACTAAGACAAGGCAGGATAGGCTGTTTTTAGCAGCTCCTGTCCAGATATGGCAACAGTATTCCATCCTTGGACGTACTTGGCTTTTATATAGATAGAGAATTGCATCAGTAGTGAGATATCTTCTGGAGTGGTAGAAGGATCCCACCATCTTTCCAGCGACCTTGGCAACAGACGATGTACGTGTTCCATTTCAGATCAGGAGTAAAGGTCAAACCCAGAAGCTTGTCAAAACACGGGGCCTCTCCAAGACGAGAGCCATCCATCACAATTGATGCTAGATGGGGATCAGAGCGTTGATGATGTAAGGATAGGAGTTTGGTTTTGGATGCATTAAAGGTAACCAGCCACATCTTCCCCCACTGAACCACGCGCTCGAGATCAGAGGAGAGAGAATCAGAGAGAACTTTGTCATTTACAGCCTTTGATATGTTGCCGTAGATGGTCGTGTCATCAGCATAGATGTCAACGAATGTTTTATATTTATGTTTTAATTTTTTTCGCAGAAATGGATATGATTGGATTTTAAACGTGTTTTAGCGATCATACTATTGAACTTCTATTGGAGAAAATGACATCAGACCTTTTGTTGAATTCGAAAGCCTCAACTCTCATGTAAAACAAAGAGTCTTCGGTTCTCGGACTAGTTAAAATGCCTTCGTGAAACAGATTCGGCCTGGGGGGTTTGTTGCAGTATCTGTGTGTCGAGAGTTAGTCTATGCAGCACAAGACTAAATAAATTATAGCGCGAATATACGAAGAAGAGCGTGGATTTGTACATAAGAAAGAAGTTGTTATATTTGCAGCAAGACCTGTAAAGGCAAACCTGGGATGCTCACTTAATTTTGTGCTCACAGTTGAGCACTGCAATCTTACAGTGATGACCTTCTGGAAGTAATGAAAAAATGACAAATAATAGCTTAACTTCTATAAACGCTGAACTTATTATTGTTGCTATAAAACTATGAAAAGATAGTGAAAAGTGTATATGCTTAACATCTGCTGTCATGATATTTGAACGCCTGCATTTTTTTATGTTAATATTAATGTTTAATGTATATATTATATTTCTTTGTATCTGCCTGTCTCTGTTCGTTTCTGCTTTTCTAAGAATTTACTGGACGGATCTTGCCGAGATTCTGTATTGATCTTTGATATGTAAAAGCGCAGTTTTATATTATAGTATTCGTTCGGTGCATAGTTAAGGATTAATATAGATTAGTATTTAATGAAAAATGAGTATTAATTTAACCATATTTAACCATCAATTTGGCTTAAAGCCTTTATCCTAAGTCATTGGATATAACATTTGCTCGTTTTTAACGAGCTAAACACTCTAGGACATGTATGTATATATATATATATATATATATATATATATATATATGTGTGTGTGTGTGTGTGTTTATGTATGTATATGTGTGTGTGTGTATTTAGGAAGCATGTTTTAATTTAGGCAAATGTTATTTAATAACACGGAGTTCGTTTGCGTGTTGAGATTTTCTTAATTTTTCAGTTTTTTGAATAGTATATTTCGAATGGTATCTTTAGTATTTCGATTAAAGTAATTTCATTTTGTTTATGTAATTTCCTTGAGTTCCTTGTCCATTTTTATTAATTTATTCGCAAATACTATAAATTTGATTCCTTAAATGCTTATGCGGAGAAGTTAGTGCATTTATAAATAGTGAACAAGTTCTAATTGAATCGTCCCCCTAAGTAATCCAAGTTTCAAAATTCCCACTGTTTACTATGCTAAAATCACAATGACTAATGTATACATATTAACCCTTATCCTCGAGTGGCCTCTGGGCCTTGATAAGTGGTGACACCCTTGTAAAAAAAAATGTCTCATTATCGTTGAGTTATTTCACGGGTTAGGCATTTAAAATTAATGGATTTGGATGCGACTTTCTTAACCTGAATATATGCGAGGCGCATGCAAAAATTCAAAAGATGATGCTTTTACAGCACGAAATTCGTTCAAGTTAATTACTGTGTTAGACATGTTTGTGACATATTTCGTATTTAACGTTATTGATTGTGGAATGTTTGACTTTTATGTAAAGAGAGTCAATAATTTTTAATTGTTTGACGTTGAGATCGTTGTGTATTATTTTTGTATTAAAAAGATATGTTTATATAAAGAAGGGGTAGTAATGTTTAAAGGATTTGGCACGAATTAATTTAGTGTCGGACGGATATAAAAGGAGTCATCGGGACCCCCTCATATGTGTTGCTCGTTTTGAAGGGTGATACAGATGTAGTAAAGACAGGAATGGTAATAGGAAGCATGACTAAAAACAAACAATCGAAAACAACAAACAATTCAGAAAATATGAAAATTACTGCTAAATATTAAAAGCAAAACTATTCAGTAAGGTGTAATATCTTTAATAATTTCAGGAGATTTTTACCTCTTCTCCAAATGGAATACAAAAGCGGAAGAGAGCAAAGTGAAGAATTCAAGGTGTATGTTCTTTTTTTAAGACAATTTTCACCTCAAACAAGGCACAGTGCTACTTTGAAGCAGGGGGCTACTATCGGGGACATAAGTTGCGGGGAGCTGAGTAGCAAGATGTTTGTTCACATTGCAATTGAACCTCTGCATTCCAGTACATCTGGGAAAGCAGAATCCCGGAAGAGAGGTCCGAAGTCTAGCAGTTATGGGGAAGAAACTATTAGAATAGAAAACTTTATTACACCTAGGGATATCTATTGTGACTCAGCTGCTTGTCGGGTTTGTCGGGGGTAGTCACGTTGAGGGGGTACAAGTGCTTGTAATTCGGCAGAGCATTCACAATTAAAGTATTGTAGAACAGGCAAAAGGATGCAACATTTGGTCGTTGGGACTGAGGCTAAAGCCTAGATGACAGTCCAGTATTTATTAGGTACGCGACTCACTTTTAAGCCCTGTCCAGGAGTGAGAGACAAGCAGCATATGCACATACTGCATACATGGGCGAATGGTGGCCTTATAGAGGTACAGGATACTTTTAGGTGTTAGTAGTTTTCTAGCACGGTACATGGTATTATACATATATATATATATAGAGAGAGAGACTCGTAGACAAATTAAATAATGACATGCTCGCATCTTTCTTCTATGGGACGAATCCACATTAAAATTCGCAGGCTTTTTGAAGATTATAATACTATTCTCTTGTTAAAATTTTATGAATATTGGTAAAAACAACCTATATTTTCAATCCAATAAAATATGCCCAAATTTGCCTACATTTGTATATATAGTGTACTGGCAAGTACTTTGAGTTTTGCTGCTTCGGTTGTGTCCCTGTGGCTTTGCCAGGCCACTTCATATATATATATATATATGTATATATATATATATATATATATATATATATATATATATATATATATATATATATATATATATATATATATATATATATATATAAGGCGAGAGAAACAGGGAGATAGAGACCCGCAATCAGTAATACTGCGATCGTGTATGCATGCACTGTTTATTCAGCAAGGCAGTAAAATTGGCAGACACTCACTCCTAATATTCTGACAACCATGGCCTCGTACGCTTTTTATTGCACCGTAAAAAAGTCCTTTCATATGCAAAACTTTCCCTGAATATTTACACACACATATACGTCTATGTTTTATTTAATAAAACTTTCTAAAAGTAGATACATTCTGTTTAATAGGAAGAGCGATTTTTACGGATTTTGATTTATGTTTATACGAGCTGTACCTATCCGGATTTGCCCGAGTGTTTTGGATTTTCTGTTTGGTTTCGTTCATTAAACCCCACCTATGCACTTTTGTTTTATATAATTAAATTATAAGAAAATATATACATCCTTGGAAATACATGTATGTATAAAAATAAATATAGACAATATAAAAAGGTTTTTATCTTTAAAAAAATACTATTTCTTCTAAAAGAACAAAACATTTTTTGAAAAATAATCAGATAG
The DNA here is from genome assembly GCF_053919585.1 of Euprymna scolopes. Lineage (NCBI taxonomy): Eukaryota > Metazoa > Mollusca > Cephalopoda > Sepiida > Sepiolidae > Euprymna > Euprymna scolopes. Next base: position 44,076,169 of record NC_136488.1, read on the forward strand.
TTTTGATATTTAGCGGTTCCAAAGCGCTTAGTCACCCCCGTTAAACTTAAAGCTTATTCGCTTAATTGTCCATGCAAACAACTGTCTTCGCCTTCTCTCAATTAAAAATGGTATAAAATGTAGAAATTCTATTCCTATAAATACTTTCGATTTTGTAACATGAACATAAATAAAGTACGAATATTTATTCATACAAGCAGTTCATGCTAGTTCTTTTCCTTTTTGTAAGTCGGATTTTTGTGAAGTTTAATTAGATTACTTATTATTTGTTTAAACTTGCTAATTCCAAGCAATGCACATTGGTACTTGACCGTAAAAGGGCTAATATTTGGCACCATAGCTATAGGAGCACTTTGTAGGGTGTTGAGCAGCTAGTTGTCTGTTGGCATTGTATTTAAATTTCTGTATTTTTGTATTATCAGGGAAACAGGAAACAGAGCTGGAATCTCAATGAATAGAAGTTCAAGGACGAAAAAACTATTCAAGTAGAAAACATTTCGCTATCTAGAGACCTATGCAGAGATGTATGAGTTTTTTTCTACTTCTCGGGTTTTTTACCTCGAGAGGGCACGTTTGTTCGTTACGTTATTTAAATAAAACATTATACTATTCTTTCAAAACAATGACGTTTGAACGTACTTCGCCACGTAGAGATGCTTAATTCTTTGACAATTTTTTTAGAGATTAACAGATGAAGGAAAGGGTGCAATTCATAAGGAACCCTGCACCATCCTAACTATACTTTAATGTTTTACTTTTCCGAGAATCATCTACATCTCTGCATCCCGGAATTGACGGATAAAACGAGACGATGTTTTTATTTACAAAGGAGTCACCTCTTATCAAGGATTGGAGGCCACTCGAGTAGTAGTTTTAATGACTGTACAGTAGTCAATGGGACAATATCGGAGTAATCGTTTGTAGTGGAAATTTGAAAAAATGGATTACTTAAGGGGACAACTCATCAAGAACTTGTTTATGTTGGACTTGATGACACCCATATTGTAGTCAGCGAGAAAGCAGAGAAACGGAAGAGAGTTCCACAAGCGTGCATTTCTAAGAAAAAAACTTTTTTCATAGAATCTACGTTTAGGTTAAGCACAGATAAAGAGTGGGGGAAATTATCGATAGTGGTTTCAGCTAGATGAGTGCTTTTTTTGCGAGGAGGGAAATAGAGTTGAGTTCAGATAAGCATTTACCATGTAAATAAACGATTAAGCAGAAACAGTCTCGCAATGTCTCTTCTGTGAGAAAGAGGTTCCAGGGAAGAGAAAAGAGCATTACCCGCTAGGCTACGAAGTCTATTTTAGACTGTGTTAAGGCAGGATAAGCTGTTTCTAGCAGCCCCTGCCTAGATTTGGCAACAGTACCCCATCCTTGGACGTACTTGGCTCTTATAGAGGTAGACAATTGCATCTACTACAGCGGTAGAATGATCCCGCCATTTTTGTAGTGTTTCATTTCAGATCAGGAGTAAAGGTCAGACGCAAAACCTTGCCAAAACATGGAGACTCCCCAAGACGAAAGCCAATCATTTCAATTGATGCCAAACGGGAATCCAAGCGTTGATTATGTAAGGATAGAAGCTTGGTTTTAGATGCATTAAACTTAACCAGTCACCTCTTTCCTCATTGCACTACATGCTCAAGATCAGAGGAGAGAGGATTAGAGAAATTTGTATATTAAATGATAATAATAAATTACGGTGAGGAATTACGAAAATACGATTTTCAATCATCATTTAATTTTTTTAACAGCATTAGTGAGGAGTTCTCTCTGTCTCCCAATGACAATAACAAAAAAAATCTTTTAGTTGTCTGCAAAAAAAAAAAACAAACACCCGCCAACTGACCTCCTTGTCGTTCGTCTTTTTATACACTTTCTATTTTTTCACATTTGTCTATCTCACGTGGCCGTTATGTATATTTTGATGCTCTATTCGTCACTAAAATGGTATCGTAGAAGGGAACCACAGAGATCTGGATCTCTTCTTCGTCTCCTTGTCGGTAAGTCTACCTTTCATATCTCTGGCTTTCTTTTCTGGCACACTTCTTCCTAAGCCCCCCCCCTCCCGATATCTTGGATCACTCACGTGAAGAAGTCATCCAACCATCTGGGTGGATATCACTCTCTTTGAGATCGTCACAGTATTTCTTGTCGAGCTTTCTATTTTTCATTATCTCCATTTGTCTCTGGATCTCTCCGGATTAATCTATGGTCAAGAAAATGTCTTGGTACGCTGTCTACCTTGATATTATCACGTGATTGTGTTCATGTGATTGTCGTCCTTTTGTGCAGCGGGATCCAGTTGGTTTAACCCGCAGTACCTACTCAACTTGTATACACACTGGCTCGTCAGATGTTTCTACAAAATTAAACTCTACTGTGTCACCATTGGCACTAAAATATCGTCAAAAGCAGTGATGTTTCCGCCAACTGTCTGAATTTAGGTGTCATGTTGAACCAAAACATTGCTTTTGCAGGTGCTATCCCTCATTCTTTCGTTAGTGGCTTTTATAGTTCTGTGGTTCCCTTCTACGATACCATTTTTGCTCAGCTGATAAGCTGCTCTATAATACTGCCTGATATTCTACGTTGAATATCCTCTAAAATATCTCTGAATGGAACGCCGCCTCATTTTCCATCAGCAGCAGTTTTGATTGGTTCCAAAAAATATTTTTCTTATTTTCTTGCGATCATGTCCCCTTTTCCTGCCTGATCCTCTCTGCAAAAGGAGCACAGAAGTACATTTCTATGTTGTTCTATTTAATTTAGTTAACAAATAAACGTTATATATTAATTATGTAAAGGCGACACCATTAACTTGAGTGTGAATGAGCAACAACCTCTCAGGGAGATAAGAGAGTGCATCCGGAAAAATAACCACCGATCAGGCAAATGTTTCGTTGTCTCTAATATCTTCGTCTTCCATAGTTTGCTGCAAAAAGGGCCGAATCAGAAAGTAGTCTGTTAAAGCATTCAGACAAAATATCATGTTCCCTTGTGTTTCTCGCCTATTTGTAACTTTAAACCTTAACTGAATTATTTGTGCTGTTTATCAAATATTAATTAACTAAAGGACAACTAACGGGAAAATTGTGCATATAACTAAAGGATGGTAAGAAAAACGCTTTATTTTGTTTTTCATCCTAGAGTTGTGCTTTGCAATTTTCCCATTCTTTTCAGGCTTTGTAGAGAACAGGAAAAGCAGTGGGTTAAAAGGTGTACTTATCAAAATATCAGTTCTTCTGACACAGTAGCAATGCAGGAAATGTTTTAACAAGAACAACGTATCTAATAGAAGGACAATGCAACATTTGGTAGCCAAATTGTGACAGAAGTGTGGCAGATGATCACAAAGGCTGTAGTGATTAACGTGGTTCAGTCATAATTCTTTATAATACATAGATTTGTTTGTTACGAATGTAATGAGGAATCGTGCAAGATGTCAAAAATCGTCTCTCACAAGGAACTGGCATTTCGGGAACATCAGTTATAAGTATCCTCCATGTATAGCAAACTTTCAAACTTTCAAAAATTCAGATCTTGTAAAGGCAAACCATTTGCAATAAATCAGAACGAGCAAATTTGTGACGACACCCTTTTAAGGATTTTATTTTCCTTAGTGATAAGCCTCAGTTTCACTTGAATGAGTACCTTTATATGTACAATATACGCTTCTGGGTTCAGGCTCAGATCTAGTGTCATTCCGGTCGCTTTCTAAACCAGGAGAAAGTGACTGTGTCCTTTGCTATCGGACGATTGGAATGATTGTAAAATAGTTTTGTGAGAGAGAGAATAAGAATTGGGCAATCTGGAAAAAGACCGATACAATCTCTCATCATTCAACTACTATTTGATGAAAATAATTTTTAAAATATCTTTGGAAAAAATGCGATATATATATAAAAAAGTGTGATTTTTGGAGCACTCTGTATACGTTTAATTACTATTCTCTAAGGCCGGCAGTGGTAAGATGATTTCACTCGGGCAATGCGTGGTAAATGTAGCAAGCTACTGATAAAGTAAATTTAGTTTGGATCGGAATATTCTACGTATCACATGCCTTCCTGAACATAAGTCTAAAGCAAAATCATTAACTGGCATACGCAAATTAAAATAAGAGGAGCTGTTCACCGCCATATATGCAAATGTGAACCCGGTCTATTCAACATAAATCGTTATGCAGTTATAACATTGATGGCTTCGCACCTAATATTGTTGTGTTATGTACATATCAAAGTCACCAAATAAATATATTACTAAATCTATCTGACATCATAATTTTATTTCAACTATTAATGTTTTTGTAGTCAGTTTCTTCTATTTACTTACTGGTACGTGAGCGAAAATATTATCAACATATCTGTCTATAAAGTGTAAAAACAGTATTTTATGAATAAATAAATATTATATATCTATTATTAGACTAAAACTCATAATTTTTTTGTCAACGTCTCAAATTTTAAAATAATGACGTAAATTTATAGCAAACTTTCAAACTTATCGACTAAGACTGGGACGCTAAATGTTTTGCTTCAGTTGATGTCACCCAGATAGTAATTTGTTTTATTAATTTTGAAATCACTACTGTATATGAGGAAAACGTAATTATCAATGCAGCATTGGCTTTATAATAAAAAAAAGTATGAAGTCTGCATGAATTAAGATATATGTAAACGTATTTTACGGCCGTGGATCGCCGGGGTGCATTACTCTATATTGGCTAAAATATAATACGTCAGCGTCTAAGATTTTAACGTTATGGCATCATTTATAGCAAACTTTTCAAACTTAACGAGTATGGCTATAATGATATATGTTTTTGTTTCTATTCAAGCTGATGGCACCTGAGTCATATGTTTTAAACTTTTGAAATCATTACTATATATTGAGTTAAATATAGTAATCAATGGAATATCAGCTCTATAATAATTAATACAAAATCGGCATCATTAAAAATGTTCATATTTAAGTGAATCTTACAACCCAGCAAAACCAGTCAGCCTTCTAGTATACACACACACACACACACACACATATATATATATATATATATATATATACATATATATATATATATATATATATATATATATACATATATATATATACATATATATATATACATATATATATATACATATATATATACATATATATATATATATATATATATATGTATATATATATACATATATATATATATATATATATATATATATGTATATATATATGTATATATATATATATATATATATATATATACAGGGTGTCCGTAAAGTTACTATACAGTTACTATACAGTCTTATTGTTTTATTGTATTATATTTGTATTAATAGTGTATTTTCCGAGATTTTTATACACATAAAGGTGTTATGTCTTTTTATTTCTTTTGTTACAAATAAATATTTTAATACAATATCTTACTATACTGTTAATATATTACAGGTGTCTGTATAGTAACTTGTAAGACTGTATAGTAACTTTACGGACATCCTGTATATATATATGCATATATATATATATATATATATATATATATATATATATATATATATGAGAGAGAGAGAGAAAGAGTGGGGGGGATAGAGATAATAAAAAAGGAATACACCAAGTTATGTGGTCAACAACTTTTCATCTTTATTGCGAGACTTTCTATAGAAGAATATAGACGAAACTTTGATGTTTGTTTCCTCTGGATTCTACTTACATTTTTCCCATTATATATATATATATATATATATATATATATATATATATATATATATATATATATACCTTATTAATACTTTTTAAACAAATATTTTAATGTATTCAAATATATCAAAATTCAGTAATTGCTCATATACCAATAAAATTTAAGTGAAAATAAATTACTCAATTACTAAGCTGTCAATTAGTAAGCTATCAATTTCTATAATCAAGCGTATATACAATTTTTTCACAAAATCAAAATAAATAAAGATCCCAATGTGAGCATCAAGTTGTGTATTTTCATTTCGTTAGTGACTATTTGGACGATTTCAAACATTATGTCATTCGAAAATATTTCCAAAAAAGAACACATTTCGAATCCCTATTTAAGAGATCAAGCAGTTAAAACTAACTACACCCCTTTCTTTCAAGTATTTTGTTTTCATTATTTTCCGTTTTCCATGGAATTTATAAATCGCTCTATTTTCATATTTCTACTTTTTAAATTATATTTCGACCGATTATCTTTCTTACTGTTACACTGATACTCCGTGTGCTTTTTAATTTAAGTTGTTTTTATCTTTCTTCAAATTAAGTAATTAATTGATTTATTTATTTAATACTGGACTGCACCTCCGAAATCTAGTTTAAATTTATACACCACAGCTGCATTATCGTACATATTGACGATTACATGAATACATACAAGCATACATCCATATATATGCATATATATTATGCAATTATTTTGTTGCTTAAAACAAAACTGTAATTTAAAATCTATCTACAAATAAGTTAACATTAATTTTCATTCTATACTTTTTATGTCAATGGTTTAAATTTTAAATTTGACTTTTTAATTTTTACCATCATATAAGCATTATATTTTAAGTTCCATGAGTTTGTTTTTTGTTTTTGTTTTTTTCATTTTACGTTGTTAGGGGGATAACTCTGATTTCTTATATTGATCTTTATTGTTTTGATTTTGTGAAAATATTTATTAGTAATTTTGAAAATGGATATGATAATATTACTACACAGGCTTTTTCTGCGTTTCATACTTGTTATAATCCGTCAGGCTATTGCAATTAATTGATGCTGATTGGTGTTGTGGTACTGGGTTTGATAGTAAGCCAATCAGATTCTTACATATTCACACACCTATCTATTGTAGACAATGAATGCACACCTGTTCCTTTGTTGTTTTAGCAAAATTGATTTCTTTTCCTTTTGATCGGAGATGAATTAGTTTTAATTTGGATGTTTATTTAAATTTGATGTTACACTACAGAATTTTTATATATTTTTTATTAATTATTATTGGTTATACTTTTTATTATTGTCGTTGTTGTTATTATTAGTAGTAGTAGTTTTTGTTCATCATATTTTCCGTTATCCTAAGGTAGATTATTTTGTGTATTCATGAGTTTGCTATGTCACTCTTGCAGTTTAATAAATTTTGGGTCTCTTGAAAGTTAGGATTTCCAATTTCTCATCCAAGCATAATCTACATAGTTCGCCTAGGTTTCTAAATATGCTGGCTTGCTCTCTTTTCCACTCTATTCGATAGTAGGGTGGAAAATAGTACGTTTTTTTCAACTCTTCTGATGAGAAGCATTTAGCTTCGAAATGCCAAGGCTTAAGGAGGTTCTTTCCCTTATTTCCCTTTCTGTAATCCCTATTTACTTAGCAATGTAACACAGTTCCAATGTAACTTTAATCGTCCTCCTTTTATCTTATTCTAATTTTTTCTTCTTTCAATCAGGCAGAGCTTGTTTCTGATGTGTTATTGAAATTTATTTTTCAACTCAACCTATTTTGTTCGGCATGAATGTATGTATCTATCTGTCATATATCTATATATATATATATATATATATATATACATAAAGATATATATATATATAACTTTTTTGTGTATTGATATTCATATTGAAATTTATTCAAATAGAAAATACAACTTTCTTATATATGAGGCGTAGAATTACAGTCACTAGCAAATGATCTAGCTAATTTGCATATTCTTTTAAACGTTCATTTTAATCAATTCTCTATTAGTCTTTGTTTCGATTTTCTTATGGGATGATCATCTTTTGTTAACTATTACGTGTAATTATATTTACGCAGATATCTATATGACATGACAGATATCAACATTACTTGCGTAATATATGCGTAAAAAGTTTATAATAAACACGAAAATTTTCCATATATATATGTATACGCATATGTTTTTGTTATAAAATTTTGCCTATCAAATTCTTCTGTCAATTTTTGGTCTACAGACAGGATGCTTCATGTATAAAGTATTTGAACCCATGCGAAACTTTTTATTTGGGTTTTAGCCCTGTACAAAAGTGTGAAAATTTATAAAAAATGAAATTCTCCAGGTGAAGGCCGAACGACGGCATTACGAATATGCATGTATAACGTAATAGCTATTGGTAGTTCATGTCTAGCAAACATGTATTCACAGCTCAGTCCTAAACTAAACGTTGTAGTTTCGATTCTTAGTGATGGACCACGAGTCATTTTTTTTAACTCTTAAATTATTACTATATATTGGGTCCAATACGAAATCTACATTAATCAAAATACCATACTGTTTACGAACAGGCAATGCCGGATGCCCTTCTAATATATATATATATATATATATATATATATATATATATATATATATATATATAAAGAGGAAGAGACGAGGGGGAGAGACGGGGCGATAAAAAATGGGGAATATCACTGCAAAAACGTAATCTAAGTTTGGTGGCATTATTTATGTGTTTATTTCTGTTTCTTAGATAGAAATCATTTCTGATATAAAAAAAAAAGCTGAAGGCAATTTCCCCGGAATGAACTTAAGGAGAAAAGTGCAGCATCCACCCTTCCCCATAAATGCACTTTTAATGTTCGTATGACGGGTGCGCGTCGGGGAAGGAGATACGCAAAAAAACATGGGTGGTCACAGATCTCTTGGCATTGGTTTGTTGAGTAATTTATTCGCGTCTGTTGGTTTGGCTTTTCATTTCGAAACTTTAAATGCTACAAAATTTTTAAGAATTATTCCTTCTTCCTTATGAAATCTTAAACATTATCTTAAAAGCGAGCACCGGTTAATGTGTTAGTTATCATCCTTTCTGTTTTTATCGGATATATTTCACTTTCACATTTTCAACTTATTACGTAATACTGTAAAACTGCTTTGGATTAGAGCAATGTGTAGTACCTGTTTTGATACTTCTTTTTTATTTTCTGTTCCGTGTCAGTTATGGAGAAAACTATTTTTCATTTCTTTCTAGAGATTTCGGGGTTTTAATGCTGTGTTGTTGTTTACATTAAAATCTGACAATATAGTACTGCTCCTGCTGCTTCTAAAAAATTGAGCAATTTTGAAAATCGTGTTTCATACCTTCAGCTGGTAACGAATTTAGCTTTATTTACTTTCTATATTTTATAGCAGCTGTCTCGGTTTTGCATTGTGCCATCTGATTAGTTCCGTGTACTCTGCATTAATTGTATTCTTCGGACAACCGTTATTATCTCGAGTGTTATTTTTACAACGATTCGCTCGATATAATCTCCGACCTTCGTCAGGCGAATTCTGTCGAATTCGCAGATGTTTCTGTCGGACTCAAGAATCTAGACGGAATTGACCCGTGGCGCAGTGGTTGAAATACTTGGAAAAATCAATTGTAAAAGTGATATTCTCCTGAAGATAGCAGGTTCAATTCTCAGTGTGGGCGACCGAAACATACAATTCCGAATTAATTATGACCTTGTCATGGCTGATGAAACGAGGGTATTCTACCCCCGTTAAATAAATAAAAAAGCTCCGTTCGAAATTCCGTCCAGATTTCTAATTTTGACAGAAAAATTCCCGAGATTGACAAGATACACTTGAAGAAGGGCGGAGGTTACCGACACTTTGTAACAAATGACACTCAAAATGAGAACAGTAGTTCAAAGAATCCAAATGACACAAATAACAAATCATCATCTCAAAATTCAGAAACGTGAGGTTCGTGTATTTGCTTCGTTCTTCTGCTTCTTTAATCATCATTGTGTGGACTGGTAGGAAAGCCAAATCTATGATCTGGCAGGGTTTCTTTTCCTGGTCTCTATTTTTACGTCTTGTTACCTTGATTTATTGATTAATCTGTCTCTTTGTAACTCCACTTTTATGGTTTTCGTTTTCCAGTGTTGTCCCTGGCTTGTGTCTATAACACTTATCTGTATGTTCAAAGTGCAGATGCTTGCATAGTTCCCAGTCGATTACTTTTCCTACGCAATTCTATCTGTTTTTGTCTCACCTATCTGTTTATTTGCTACATTCAATACATATGATTTACGGCTTCGTCTCTTTTCCCGCAGAGTCTACATCTACTGATTTTCTTAAATATTTTCTATCATAACATTGATATGGTCAATCCTCATCACCTTGTTTTCTGTGCATTGTTATTCTGCAATAAATAGGAGTTTTCACTCTGGATATCATCAGTGACTGCTCAATAATAATAATTAGGGCTAGGACAACAGCATATTCTTTTCATTGTTTTGACTCTCGAGTGTGTATTCGTTGATATCTTATATGCTTTTATAGAGAGTGATGTGGTTCTCGGTTGATTAACTTTGTCTAACTGTATAACTGTATCGGATATATACTTGAGAGTCAAAACAACGAAAAGAATATGCTGTTGTCATAGCACTAATAATAACTGAGGGTTTCTCTGGAATCTGAGCGAGAACAAGTTTTCCATACCTTAGTATTTTCCCATATTATTATTATTATTATTATTATTATTATTATTATTATTATTAGTAGTAGTAGTAGTAGTAGTAGTAGTAGTAGTAGATGACTATAATAGAATTATAATTCCTTATTGTTATTGGTGAGAAATACATGGACTTATTATTTTACGATCTTATTTACATACTCGTTCCTGGTGTGTACAGATACATTTATGCAGATTACATGGCAACGCTACAAAAGGTAACTGTTTTTAAATGTGCACACTGCCATTAAGAAAATTTTGCGAGTGTTAGTTTAATCAGCATAGAGTGAAATGCAGCGAATACATACATAGATCGCTAAGTTAGAACTGGGTTAGATTATCTATTAAGATCCAATCGAATAAATAAAGCAGATAATAAAGTATACTTAAGAAAAGCATTGTGGTAAGAAACCTGAGTTCACTCATACTTAGCACATTAATACAATATATACTTATATTTATTTTATTAATATATATATATATATATATATATATATAATAAAAATTACAATTAAAGTTACCAAAACGATCCAAGATGGTAAAGCTAAAGTATATTATAAATATTAAAGAATTAATATTTGACAGGTTTTATTAACTATTTGCTCTTTTATATATATATATATATATATATATATATATATATATATATATGTGTATATATATATACATTGTATTATTATATATTTGTTGAATAAATATGTATATGTAGATTGTATTTACATATAAATATATTGTATTAATATATATATATTATATGAATATATATTATATATATATATATATGCGTGTGTGTGTTTGTGTGTGTACGTATTTAATTATTATAGTAAAAAATAATTATGTCAGCCCCTTTAAGAAACACCTTTCTTATCGTTGAGCACTTTCAGTTTAATTAAGTCGGTCAAAAAATTAAAAATGTTTAAATTCAACGTTATTTCTCGCGGTTAATGGGAGCCGATTGGATACAGTCTCTGCTAATCGAACCAGAGATGGCTCGTGTTGCCAGGTTCGAATCTGTTGACTGGTGGTAATCGTAACACCCTGAACTGAAGATTCAGGAAAGGATGAAAAACCAGTGTCTGTAGGTATTTAATTATTATAGTTAAAAAAAAAAAACAAATAATATGCATATATACATTCGATTAATATATATTAATTGTATTTATATATGCATATATATTTATATATGCATATATATTTATATATGTATATATATATATATTGTATTAATACAATATATATAATGTATTAAAATATGTATATATATTATATTAATATGTATATATATTATATTAATACAATATATATGTATATATTAATATTTGTATAAATATAGATATATAATGTATAAATATATAAAATTATTTCCAGAGAAGATATTCAACTTACTTTCTTCTTGTATGATATTTACAGCAAGAATTCTTATTGCTACCAATATGAAAACAAATATCTTTCTTTTTTTTTTTGCCTAATGCAAAACAGAACTTAAAAAATAGCTTATGCGCAAGGAATTATTGCTTCTGGAATATTATATCATGTAACTGCAATGTAACTACATGTTAGAATATTGTTGCCTCAAAATATAATCTCAACAGACTCCTGTTATTAACTGACCACACAATTCATTTAAGAATAGTCTATTCCTTCCATTATTTTTAGTATTTTTATAAGGTGCTTCGCTATTACACCGGCAATCATTTAATGTCAGTAACCCTCATCCTCGAGTGGCCTTGGGTCTGGAGAAGTTGTCCCATATTAAAAATGATACACGGTTTGTTTTAATATTATATTTTATTTTGCTAGACATTTAACCAGTTGCTCCATCGACCTGTTATAACAACCATCTTGACATACCCTCTTCACTGCTCATCCGCGTCCTGTCTCGCACACTCCCGACTTCGCAACCAATTAAAACTCAAGCCTACAACACACGAAACGTACTTTTAGAAATACGCACGTCTTCCTATTTTGTAATTCATTAACGACTTTTAACCAGAAATGGAACGTTATCGTTTCTGTACAATTATTTGTTTACTGGTCGAACTTGAAATCAGAACACACTGCTTTCACCCCCACGTCTACCCTCTTGTCTTTGCAGAAAAATATATTATTAGGAATGACTTCCTCTTAATATTATTATTATTATTATTATTATTATTATTATTATTATTATCGGCGCTCAAGGATTAGTAGTAGCATTAGTATTAGTATTAGTATTAGTAGCAGTAGTAGTAGTAGTCGCTTACTAGAAGTTTTCACACAGGTTAACATCAAATATTCCTCTTTAAAGAACAACCTGCGATGTTTCCTAGTGTCTGAGTGACAACAAGTCCCCTAGATTTTCAGTACTCTTCACCTCTTTCGATAAACTTGCAAATTAGTTTGCGTTATCGCAATAGCCGTTTACAGTTGATTTCTTCTTGTTAGCGAGCATTTGTCTTTACTTTTTTTTTTACATAGGGTCACCACTTATCAAGGCCGACAGGCCACTCAAGGATAAGGGTTAAAGAGTGTAGAGTAGTCAAAAGGACAATATAGTAATCGATAGTAATGGAAGTTCGGTAAATTTGTTAACTTAAGTGGAACGGCTCATCAGAAACTTGTTCACGTTGGACTTGAAGACAACCATATTATAGACAGCTTAGGGCATATCTGATTTGTATGGGTAGAGGATTGCATCAGAAGTCAAGTGCTTTCTGAAATGGAGTAGAAAGAGACAACCAATGTCTCTTTTCTGATAAAGGGGCTGTACAGAACAGAATGGCATACTGGGATTTGGATGACAATATGCCTCCTTAATTATTATTATTATTATTAGTAGTAGTAGTAGTAGTAGTAGTAGTAGTAGTAGTATTTTATTAGTATTAGTATTTATTCACTAGGCGTACTCACACATGCCATTATCAGTTATTGATAAATTAGAATATCCGATTTATTCCTGGATTGTGTACCTGCTTGTTACTCCTCACTACGGGGACAGATTCACCAGTCTGGCTGAAACTTCCGTCAATAATTTTCCCCACTCTTTATCTGTGCCTATATCCAAACGTAGATTCCATGAGCAGAGCTTCTTTCTTAGAAGTGCACGACTGTAGAACTCTCTTCCGCTTGCCTGTTTCCATCCTGACTACAACTTGGATGTCTTCAAGTCCAACATAAACAAATTCCTGACAAATCGCCCCTTTAATTAAGACACTCTATAAAAACCCCCAATACTAATGATTACTACAATACTATCTCATTGATTACTGTACACGCAATAACCCTTATCCCTGAGTGACCTTCGGTGACCCCCCATGTAAAAAAACAAAAAAAACTCCACTTTTCTGATTAACAATCCCCTCAGTTTCCCAAAACAGTGTTAATTATTCTGTTTTTTCAATAAGCTATCGGAAATTTACGTGGAAAGCGCGTCTCTTGGACGATTTGTTTTTCTTTTTTAACTTTATTGTAGCGCTACATTGCATTGAGGTGTCTTGATATTTCCTTCGAAAATCAAACCATTATTCACGGATCTAGTACATGCATATATGTATATAATTAAAATATAATTAATTTTTTTTCTGGAGTTTATTATAATCAATTTAAACCTGCGATTTCTGTTTTTTTCATTTGGACGTTAAAGGATACGACTCCATTGACGTTTTATGTTAAAATTAAACTGGATGTTTTAGATTTCCATATAATCATTTCCGCCTTCGGATTTATAAGTCTTTTTTTTTCCTGCCGGAATACATTTTTCATTAATAAATCAAATGGTTGATTTATTAAATAATTGATTATTTATATTTTTTGATTTTCATTCTTATTTTAGAGGACGTGTTCTTTCACGAAAACATTTTATATGTTTTTACATGCATGTGTATCAGTGATAACTTTGTTGCTATTGTCTATCCTCTGGCGGAGAGAATTTATCTTAGAAATCTTTGGGTTAAGAATCTTTCTTTATTCTAATCCTTGTTTCAATTTTTAATGAATTAATAAAAATTGACATTAAATTTATATTTTATTATCATTTTAATATATATATTATATGCATATATATATATCCACAACGTTGTATCCCACAAGAGCTATGACAGCCAACAAACGAGACTATTTATTCCCTGCAGAAATTTTTTTATGGAAAGTAGCAGAAAAAAATGATGCTACTCACAATTGACTCGACATAAACATTGTATTTACTAGATAGCAACACATAAAATGACACAAATCACATTATTTAGTATTAGTTCCATATAACTTAAGTTTGTGTGTCACAAATGTGATGGATTGAAGTAATATATTTCCATCATAATTTACCCGGATTCATAGTCATCATTTTAATGGCGACCACGAGCGTCTGTCTCGTGACGCTTCCTCTTCTCCTCGCAATAACTCATATAAAAAAAGGTAAAAAGGGGAGGTAACTCCGCCTCAACAAAAAGGAATTTGCTCCCATTGATTTATTCTATCATTCTTATACTCGTGTTAAACAATTGATCCGTTACAACATCATGGTTGGATAAACTCTAGAATTGAAAAACTAAATAAAACTATATATTATGCGATCTTTTAATGTTCGAATTTTCATTTAATATTATACTTGTGGATTGTTTCAATATCTATACAATGATGAAATTGCGTATTCGCAATGATGCACTCACGTTTGTTGAGTTTTATCCCCATTTAATTTTTACAAAGTCGATTCTATTCTGAGGTTTTGATGGATAGGAGGCTTTTCCGTAAAATATTCTAGTGTGATCATGCTAGCGAAGTTAGACGTATCTCATTGAAGCGATGGATGAAGACGATCAATCAACGAGCAAAAACAATAACGACATATCTTATGATTCCATGTTGTCTCTCGTTTACAGGAGTGTCTTTGATTGGTTTGTATCCAACATACCCATGTTGCGGTTTGTCGCTTTGGTCACAACCGGTTGATAATAACATTGAAAAGAAGAAAGCAGTGGATAAGGCAGAAAAAAACTCAAAGGAAGTTCAATGAGAAACAAGTGCTTGCATTACAGCTCAGATATTGACTTTACATGGCTGGGTAGTTGCATTTTTTCATTTCTAATCTTATTAAATAGGAAATTACATTTGGTAGATATAATGTAGATTCTCAAAGACACTCACAGAATGATAAACAAAGCATAAAACATGGATTAAGGTGGCGAAATAGAAAGAATAAATTCTCAGACTCACAATCGCAAAACTACGCACGCATACATAATTACATGTGCAAGGATAGAATGACACACATGAATTAATATAAAGACATACATTCTGACAAATAAATTGCACTCAAGGGCACAACAAGGATACTAAAAAAGAGCTCTCGGTTTGTTACAATAAAAAGTAGGGCAATGCTGGCAGCTGGTTTGGCTGTCCCATACCCAGCGTTACAATCCTTCAAAGGAAGAAAATTAAAAAAAAACAAATCAAATATATGCACACATTTAACGAATACATAAAATCCTGAATGCATTCATTACTTAAGTGGTTGGAGGCGTTTTCTTTAAATTTCACTTCCGTGTGCATATTAGGTACAAACTTCATGTAGAAACATGCTAACTTTTGATAAAACTTATGTAGATGGATACGAAATGCCAGTAAACATTAATCCCTTGTATCCAAAGTCCATCACTCCTGAACTCTTTTTCATCTATGATATAAATCTCACCTGTCTGTTTTAATATATGTATGTATGTATGTATGTATGTTTGCCTAAAACTTTCAACAGAGGCAACAGAGGGTTTCGTTGTGAAGCTTAACCTTTGGACGACAAATATCGAAAAATTGGCCAAAAACATTAATTCTTTTACCTTAAAGTGGGCCATGTTCTACATGGATGGGTCGCTTTTTTCGTCGATATTTACGAAAGTCATCCCCTCTTTTAAATTGACTAGCCTTAATTTAAACCTTCGCCACTTACGGTTTGGCGATGGACACAAAGGCAAAGACGCCACGTTCTTTTTTCATGTTCTTTTCCTCCTTCACAGTACGGGTTCGAGCCTGCCCGCTTACTACCACATAGTGTTTATATGTTTATGGACCTAAATAAGATAGTAACGAATAAGGTTGGAAAGCTACGTGTGTCACTTTTTCAATTTTAGATGAGGGCACCCCAGTCACATGTTTTTACACGTTTGAAATTACAACTATATATTCCGTACTATGTAACAATCAATAGAGCAACGGCTCTATAATAATAAATATTTAATATGCATACATTCAAATATCATATTTAAGCGTATTTTACAACTACGTCAGGCCAGTTGGCCACTACCATATATAATTGGTACAATATAATAATCAATAGAGAATTGGCCCTATAATAATACTAAACTTTTATGAATTAAAATATTATATTTAAGCGCATTTTACAATCGGGCATCATCAGAAGGTCTGTTTATGAAATATTAGAAAAATTTACATGGATTCATCTACGGTTCGACGATGTTTACCATCGTCAGATGCTCAACTATCACTTAAAATAAATGAAAAGATAATATATTTAAAAGAATTTAAACAAAAAAAACTAATAAAAAAGTAAATTTGTGATTTAGCCGGGTTGCACAAATAGCAAGTACTTGTCAGCTAAGAAAAGAATTCGCTACAAAATATCGTTAGTTAGAAAATTTATTTCTCGCTCTGTGTTACAAGCTTCTGTCAGTAGACAGGAGGAGCAGTGGTGGGCGGATTTCAATGACACAACGCAGGGACGCGACTCGTGGTTCACACTCGTTTTTTTTACTCTTTCTCTATCGTCTCACTTATTAATATCGACCTGTTCTCTTGCAAGTGTTTAATCCCGGCAACTGTGAGGTAAACTACTTGACTTATTTACCTCGGGCGACATCAGTTTTGACAGATCTACACTTGTCGGCCGTTTACTTCATTCTGCCTACCGCCTGCATATGTGTGTGCACACAGTCTCAACACGCGACAAATGTAAATGAAATAAAATATAAAATAAATAGAATTAAAAATATATGTGTAGTAGAAGATAAATAAATAAAAATAAGTAATTTACAAAGTGATCTTCGGCAAACTGACAAGAATTAAAAGAAGTTTTCCTTTCCCGTAACGTATTTGTCAGACGTACACACAAAACCCAATTTTCCTATCTATCCTTGTTTTTTTCAATAAGTTTTCAGAAGGCTTCATTAGTGACGTATATATGCATATATATATATATATATATATATATATATATATATGTATGCATGCATATATGTGTTTACATATCATATAATCTCACAACAGTTTCTTTCTTAGAACTGCACGCCTGTGGAACTCTCTTCCGTTTGCCTGTTTTCCAGCTGATTACAAATTGGTTGTCTTCAAGTCCAACATAAACAAATTCTTGAACCGCCACCTTAAGTAATCCAATCTACCAAATTTCCATTACTAACGATTACTACGATATTATCCCATTGATTACTGTACACTCAGTAACCCTTATCCTCGAATGGCCTCTGGAACTTGATGAGTGGTTACTCCTATGTAAAAAAAATACAAAAAAAAAATACAAAAAAATGTTTACTGTTTTTGTAATTTTACAGCGAGACTGATAAGCATATACGTTGTGCGATAATGAATAACACATCTAAACGGGAAGGAGCATAAGGCTATAAACTGTTAGTCACCATGCTCTGTTGGCTTCATGTCTCTGGTGTAATTTCGAAGAATACTTCAGACATATTAATTTATTTATCCAAAAACACATTACCTGTCTGTGGCAATGCTTTTTCTGTGTTGATTTTCACCGAACCTCCTGTGTTTATCGTTCTTTACTAATGAAGCAGAAACAGAAAAATACAAAATGGCTCGGCTAAATTTATGTGCGTGTTTTTGATTGTCGGGATTATTCACGATTTTTGAAAAGAAAAAGAAATAAGACAAAACTTTTTGATTTATTTACTTACTGTTAAGATGGCACACGTTTAGTCTGAATAACCAGACAAATTCGTAAATAGAACATGTATTTATTTGTTTTTTTTTGTTTTTTTCATTGCGTGTCTGTTTTGCTTTTTTTGCCGTGGGTGACTGAATGCCAACTTGTCTATATATAGTGTTTACCCACCTCTCACGGCGGGAAAATATGACACAAGGTTGGGAAAGTATACTTTGAAAGGCTAACGCACTCTGGCCTACAAAAAATCGCTGAACAGCCCTATTAACAGTTTTCAGGGAGTCTCGGGCGATTAGCTATAAACTAACCTTTCTCAAAATCCGAAAAAGCAAAGCCTGGACGGATTGACCTCCTAGAACTACACAGAACTATGTGATCTGTGCAGAAGACGACAGAGAACGAGTAACTTTTACAATGCCAAGTTTTGGCATAAATTGATTGAATACGAACATTTTTAGTTTTTCTAATATTGTGTTAATATATTTATTATCAACCGTTGAGTTATTATTGCGGCTTTGTAAGAAGACATCGAGTTTAATTTCAAGTTAAATTTCCTTTAAATATATAAATTTAGCAGAGCTTGTTTGTATTTTTCTGTTTCTGCTTCATTAATAAAGAACGAAAATTTACTTATGCAGAATACCGACTGCGTTACCGGCGGCATATTCCGAGTACGTTATATAAACTACCGGAAGGCGGTGAACGAAAACTACATGTTTTTTCCGCGCCAATTTTTAGGGTACTGAACAAAAAAATCCTGTATTTTTTTTATTTGTTTTAATTTTGACAACCGAAAATGTTTAAAACGCAATTTCAAAAAAAATAAAAAAGGTACTTTTGCAGTTTATGGACTATACTGAAATCATAACGTTATTATTTAGAAAGCCTTTCTTAACATGAGTACGGATACGCATTTACTATTCTGTACTTTCACAGAAGAGTTTTAAAATAAAAGATAACGCAACAACAAAAAATATATACACAAAAGGTAGCATTTGCCAATTATCGACCGTTGCGATTTCATTGTCTAAACGTTTCCGTACTTTCCGCTGGTGTACGTAAACTTGCTCAAAATATGCTGACAATAACACGATCCATATACTGTATACGCACCCTTCTCATATTACGTTTTGGCATTTTACCCCCATTTTACCAATCTAATTCAAACCGTCTCTTCGAGAGAAAAACATGGAAGTGAATTTTACATTTTTTATGAAAAGAATAGCAACTCAGATGATCTGATTTATTATAATAAAGCAACTTTGAGAATGTGACTAATAATGTCTATCCAACAGGTTAATGCGACTATTAGTGTATAGGTCGGTAAGTTGTACGATAAGTCGTTTAGTCCGTAGATTAGTTGATCCGTTATGCTGAGGCTTTGTCGGACAGGATTAACGTTGAAATATTATTGTGCCCCATGAGTTGACCGCTGCACCTTTATTATTCCTGATATTCATAAATGACCTTCATGACAAAATTGTGCATGAGATGGGTATATTTGCTGATAACACTATGATCTATAAGAAACATGAGGGAAAAACTAATCTACACATATCTAAGGCAATAACAGATAGCCTAGAAAACGATCTCCAGTCGGTAGTGGAAAAATGTTTTAAGTGGATGCTACTTAGACAAACTTCCTTTAATAACTATAAACCCTTTCTCAACCACCGAGTGCCATGAGAAATAACACTCTATCCGAGAGACTCTCGCTTAAACTCCTCAGTTAAACATCCACAGGCAACATTAATTGGAACAAATACATTGAGGAAATTGTCAAGGTCGTTGCAAAAAGGATGGCAGCTTCTACCATGATAGAAAATTATTCACACTATCGGCTATTCTTTATATTTAGAAACTAACAAGTCGCCAATGGGTAGAGTATTATTTTCATATTTGAACTAGTGCATTTCTCACTAGCCCCTCAAACGTAGGAAGAAAAAAGGTCTCAGATCACTAATAGATCCCCCGCTATCGACCAAGCTCCAACCTCTGTCCCATCACCGCACTGTTGCATCCCAGTGCATAATTTACAAATACTTAAATGAAATGTGCCCTCATGAACCCATAGCACTCGTTCGCCGCTCGACGTATATACTGCTGACTTACTCGGCAAGCAGCAAACCCCATTCTTTCATTATTGAGGTCTCTACATGCCGGAAAAATATTCTATTCTAATGTTTTCTTATCGCGGACTACTAAACTTTGGAATTCTGTACTCATTCCTTGATTTTATTAATATGCAAAAGTTTAAATGTACATTGAACATACATATCGCAGCTAAACTCGCAACAGTCATCTGTTAACCATGATCCCAAATAGTAACCTTTTACCTTCCAAGTGGCAATCTGCCTTGTCAGAGATGAAGAGGAGTAAAATATATTTTAATTACTTAGTATCACTCTCCCCAATGGTTTATCTCTACTTGTGCAGCTGATATTGCTCAAAAAGAGCATGCATACCGCATATTTATCCCACATAAGTCCAGTACAAACAGACAAAAGTTTATTGGAGCTAGAAGTAATTGTGAGAAAGAAATAGCGACAACTAAGAGAGAATATACCGAAACTACCAGAAAACGCATTGAAACGCAAAAATTAGGAAATCGGTATTTATGGAGAATCTACAACAGTGTAGTAAATAATGGGCAATCAACAATTCCCCCACTATCCGATAATCATGAGGTTGTTTGCACGGCAATCGAGAAAGCTAACATGCTTGTCAGTCAGTTTACTTCAAATGCTATATTAGACCCAACAAACCATTACCTTCCTGATTTTCCTTTACGAACTGGCATCACATAGATGATATCAAAATTACCTATTCCCAGGTGCATGATATCATAAAAACATAGGCACTTCAAATGCATCTGGACCCGATCCAATCCCGGCTGTGCTATTAAAAAAATGCTCCGCTGAAGTTGAGCCAGTCCTCTTCAAACTTGACAAAAAATGCCTTAACAAATCTTGCTTTCCTGACTGCTGGAGAACTGCTTTTGTGGTATCAGTTTACAAGAATTCTGGCGAAAGAACTGACCCATTAAATTATCGCCCCATTAGCCTCCTCCCTCTGTTCGTCAAAATATTTGAGTCCATAATAAATCAAGCTCTAGTCCATCACCTTAGTGTTGCTAAACTTCTGACCGATCAACAATATGAATTTAGGCAAGCCCATTCTACAACAGGTATCTTAACTGTAATCTCCGAACGCATATAGCATACACTGGACTAAGCAGGGGATGGTAGTGCAGTAGCTCTAGATATATCAAAGGCTTTTGAAAGGGTATGGTACGATAGTCGTCTCAGGAAAATCAGATCCTACGATATCACTGGATGAATACTTAACACAATTAAATCATTCTAAAATAAGATATCCAGGTTGTCTTCGACGGTTATAGATCTAGACACTGTAATATAAATGCGGGTGTGCATTGGATTTTTATTATTCCTAATATTCATAAATGATCTCCCTGATAAAATTGTCTCTGAGATGGGTATATTTGCTGAAGACACAACGCTCTATAACAGACATGAGGGGAAAACGAATGAACACATATCTAAGCCAATGGCAGAAACACTAGATGAAGACCTCCAATCTGTAGTGAAATGGGGAACAAAATGGATGGTCACATTCAATATTGCCAAGGCTAAGCTTGTTTCCCTCAATAATTACAAGAAACGTTCTCAACCACCAATAGCTTTAGTCATCTAAAGATACATTACCTGAAAGTACTTCTTTCAAACTCTTAACGCTTAACGTTCACAGGGAACATGAGTTGGAACAGATACATCGTGAGCATTGCCAGGTGGGCTCTCTCTACCGTGTTAAAAAGTTACTTAGGCCTGAAAGTATCCTATACTTCTATAAGGCTCCCATTCGCCCATGTATGGAGTATTGTCACATTATGGCTGGTGCATCCGCTCCTAGTCTTTCTCTCCTGGACAGGCTTCAAAAAAGAGTCGCCAACCTGATAGGTCCTGGACTGTCATCTAGGCTTTAGTCTCTGTCCCACTGACGAAATATTGCATCCCTCTGCCTGTTCTACAAGTACTTTAATGGTGAATGCTCTGACGAATTACAAGCACTTGTAACCTCTCGACGTGATGACTCCGGTAAGCAGCAAAGTCCCACCCCTACATAGTAGAGATCCCTAGATGTAAGAAGGTCTTCTACTCTAATAGTTTCTTCCGCACAATTGCTAAACTTGTTAATTCCTTTCCGGTTTCCCCAACTGCACTGGCATGCATAAGTTCAAGTGTAAAGTGAATAGACATCCTGCTGCTCAACTCCCCACATAATATCCCTGCAACTCATGTTCTTGATAGTAGCCCCTTACATCAAGGTGGCACTGTGCCTTGTTTGAGGTGAAGATGTAATATATAAAAAAAAGATTGAATTGGCAGATCTAAAAAATAATTCCAATGAACATGCTTCGTATGAGATACATAGATATTCGAATATTTCATCAGAGCTCTACTTTACTTCTCAAACATCGAGTTAGTAAAAGAAGTTCAGAACACGTTTCCTCTCCCAGATTGACCATTTAAATATGTTATAGTATATCTTCCTTATAGTCTTGATCTTACTGGATTCCAGAACAAGAATTCATTTAGTCTGGTGGAGTATCTGTCTTCGCGCTATTACTCGTATATATATATATATATATATATATATATATATATATATATATATATATATATATATATATACATACATATAAAATAAAATAAAATAAATTACAATTAAATTTACCAAAATGATCCAAGGTGGTAAAACTAAAGTATATTATAAATATTAAAGAATTAATATTTATAAAATAATCTCAATGATGTAAAAGCTCGATAAAACCAAATAGGAGATAGAGCTTATAATAAGAGCAAATAGTCAATAAAACATTAAAAAACACTTTGAAAAAGAGTTAAAAACATATTTAATCTGAAAAGGAAACACTTGATAAGTGGATAGTCCTTAATGCGCGGAGTTTCGAAGAAATACTTTCTTTCTCATCAGAGGGTAGGAAATTAATGAAATGCGGAATCGGATTTTGCATACAAATGAAAAATTAAATACACTTTCTTGGACTTACATGTTTGGATTTTACCGTCATTGGATACTTTACCTTTCACCTGACTATCCATTCGCGTGAAATCATCTTTTTTTTCGCCATATTCCCTCGGCTTCACTTTTTCTTATCAAGTAAGATCTTTGACTTACTTGCAGTTTCATCAAATACTTTTGTATGCAAAATCCGATCCTGCATTTTGTTAATTCCTACCGTCTGATGAGAAGGAAAGTATTTCTTCGAAACTCCGCGGATGAAGGACTATCCATTTATTAAGTGTTTCCTTTTCAGATTAAATATGTCTTTAACTCTTTTTCAAAGTGTTTTTTAATTTGCTCTTATTATAAACTCTATCTCCTATTTGGTTTTATCGAGCTTTTATTAACTATTTTCTTTTATTATATATACATATATACATACATATATATATACACATATATATACACACATATATACACACACCCACACATATATATACACACACATGTATACACACACATGTATATACACACACACATATATATATACATACACACATATGTATATATATATATATATATATATATATATATATATATATATATGTACGTTATCTATATATACGTTTTATCATTTCCACAGATACCGCGATATTTCGACACAAAACCTATCCTAAGAATTCGACTGCATTGAAATCGTAGAGAATAGAAAATATCATCCACATATTGTTTCTATGTATGTTTTTTTTTTTTACATGTTAGTCACCACTTTTCAAGGCCCGGAAGCCACTCGGGTATAAGGGTTATTGCGTGTACAGTAATCAATGGGATAGTATCGTAGTACTCGTTAATACTGGAGATTTGATAAAGTGTCTTACTTAAGAGGGCAGTTTATCAGGAATTTGTTTATGTTAGACTTGAAGACATCCAAGTTGTAATCAGGTGGGGAACAGGCAAACGGAAGAGAGTTCCACAGGCGCGCACTTCTAAGGAAGAAGCTTTGTTCATGGAATTTACGTTTTGATTTAGGCACAGATAAAGAGTGGGGAAATTTTTTGATAGTGGTTTCAGCTAGGCGGGTGTTTATGGTGAAAGATTGGTGAGGTGGGGACAAGAGATTGGAGCTCAGACGAGCACTTGCCATGGAAATAAGGATAAAACAAAGACAGAGTCGCAACGTCTCTTCTGACGGAGAGAGGTCGCAGGGAAGAGAAAAGGGCGTCCCTCACTTAGTCACGATGTCTATTTTGTAGTATGTTGAGACGACAAAATCGGAATCAAAAATGAGAAAAATCGGAACCCTTTATGGTATCAGAATCAGAATAAAAAAATGTGACTATTTTCTGATTCCAAAAACGATTCTCTTAATTTTTCTTTTAACTTTACTTCCATTCGTGGTACTAATAATAAAATTATGAATAATTATTTATTAAAAACTAAAATGGAAATCTATAAATCACCCCTGCAGACATTTTTACGTTTTCGAAAATAAATGTACATATTACATGGGTCTTTTAGGGTAATCCGAATTTTTTTTAAATACAACTCTATAGCATAATATTTAGAGATTTTGAAAAACTATCGGAATTTAGATTCGGTAATTGCATCGGAATCTGAAAACTATTGGAATCGTCCCATCACCCGCTGCTATATAAAAAAAAACAAATCACCGTTGATAAAGAGGGACTACTCAGTCAAATATTGATTAACAGTTGAGTCAAGAAGTACGACATTTTAAAAACACCCGGCTGATATTTCATTGTTAAACGTTTGCACTTCAAGTTTCAATATTTTAAACACAAAATAGGGCATGTTTAAAGTTGAGGCATTATAAAGTTGGATTGATGAAAAATGGGATAAATTAGTTTTGTCTTACAATATGGAAATAAGGTCAACAGAACTTGTTAATCGCGGGTCGGCTTTAAGTACACGATCATCACGAGATGACGTGGGGGTCATCGGATGATGATTGGTCGGAATGCGGGTCGGTGGCAAGACGACAGTACAATGAAGATTAAAACCAACGTAGCGGTGGAGGCGGTGGCCAGGTGTCAATAGAAAGTCTCAATTATGACGGCCAATTGTACGGACTGGTCGGCTGTACCCAGTTACACTTAGTTCGTACGCGCCGCTTTCTTTTTACCTATGTACTTAGCCCTATATATATATATATATATATATATATATATATATATATATATATATATATATATAATGATAATCACAATGATAACGTGTGATTATCGAGTTTAAACGTCTGAAGTCATAGAATCGGGTTCTTTCAAACTTCGCGGTTTTTAATGAGAATATTTATCTAAAATTCCATTGCAACCAGTCCGTTTCTGAATTTTTAGCTAAAGGTTGATAAGCCGTATTATTTGGATACTTCGGACTACTGTTCTCATCTTGAGTGTTATTAACACAACGTTTCGGCCGATGTAACCTCTAATCATCTTCAAGTGTGTCCTGTCGACTCGGAAATCTTTCTGTTGAACTCCACGGAATTTCGGGCTAAATCCTTCATTTAATACACGTAGGTAGCGTACTGTCGTTCCGGCAGGCAGAATATTTGAAGTAACTGAGAATGTTATTCTAAGTATCGCTTCAATCACCGGAAGAATATTATTTATAACTGAATTTTACCAAACACTTTATTCACACGTCAATGTCATCCCAATGAGACTATTAAGAAAATGATAATTCATTCTTTGATGATGGGATTACTGTAAATAATCATCCTTTATTTTAATAACACCGGTCTGGACTTTATAGAACTGATGATCTATAGCCCTTTGATAAGTGTGATTTATTTTCTTCATTTCCTGGGGCTGGTTATAAGAATATCAACGGTAAACAATGTTCTATCAAAAAATAATAAAGGACTTTTTTTTATTATTTTATTGCTTTGTGGCGGGATTACCGTATTGAAGGAACATAAAATATTTACTTCCTAGATTCTTCTGAGACAAACTAAAACGTGACTTCCTTTAAAAGAGACGTACATTTAATTGTTGTTGGAAAAACACAAAAGACTCGGAAAAGGTTGTTTTACGAGGAAATCGTCCATTTCCGTTCTATGCGTTCAATCAGAACCAAGAATTCCATTTAATTGCATCGTATACGAGTGGAAGCTATTTTTCAGATGTTATCGCTTAGTTTTATGGTGCATTGAAATCTTTTCTTTTAAATAAAAGTAGAAAATAAACTTAATTTACTCGAAGTGAAAGGCTATGAATCTATCTGTATTGCAGCTTTTACGTTTTTATTTTAACGACACACGTGCTCGAATAAATCTTAGTCGCATAGGTGGTCGCGATATAATGGATGACGATGGATGACAGGCACGTGTGTCGGAAGAATGACACAAAAAGAGCTCAACATTGTAAAAGACAGAGCGATATAAAATAATCCTAAATTATGTGTGTGATGATTGTCTGTCCTGTAATGGACTCGGAAACAGAGATCTATATGAAGATCAAACGCTAAATATAGCGTTTGCGGTTGATATAGATCTCCGAGTCAAAATTATAACATAATATATAATAATATAACACAAAAGAAATGCTCTTTACTAAAATTTTACGAGATATCTGGTATTAGTATAAACATGTAATGTGAACAGATATCTTGCTGCACAACACCTTACATAGTATTACTGCAACTTATGTGTCCGATAGTAGCCTCCTACACCAAAGTGGCACTGTGCCTTGTTTGGGGTGAAAATGGAATTTTAAAAAATGGGCAGTATATTCTACGTATTTGTTTGCATTTGAAGTTAAGTACTTTTTAGAGCAATAAAACGATTGAGATATTTTCTAGTGATGTAGCAACAGATTCAGAATTTAGCGTTCAGTATAGTCTGCTGATTGACAGACTTTTGATTTATTTAAAGGAACTGGTGTTTTAATAAGGCCATGTGGTGTAAACCAATCAGAAACGGGAAGAGAAGTTTGAAGTAGTTGTACACCCACATCCAACACAAAAATATTTTTGATAAAAAACGTTTTGAATTATTATTAGTTTCATATTCGTGTACAAAACATTGTACGCATCCACCGTCAGAGTAAGGAAATTATATATCAGTAACGACATCCGCGACAATTCAACAGTTATAAACTTAATCTATTGTATTTCGCTACTGTACATTTCATAGACTTCCAGCAAAAACGCAGACGCCAGGATATTATTGTACCATCTTTGTCCAAAATTAAACATGCTTACAAAGTATTTTTGTTCCTTTCGTTTTACAATATGTATAGATATTTTAGTTATGTTCTCGTCAGGTTAGATCAAGTGTGGGTTTGATAAAACTGTGCCGGTGGAACGAACTGAATTCGAACATATAGCACTTAGGTTTTCAGTCCGTGTCATTAATCACCATAATTCCTTAGCTCCACCCACACTATATATATATATATATATATATATATATATATATATATATATATATATATATATATATATATATATATGATTAAAATTCTTTTTTGGTGGTACAAATACAAAATTATTGCTAAATATAGATCAATTAACATGATGATAAAACAAAACTGAAAATAAAGGCTAAGTAACCAGGTATCGTTTCTGGCTAAATAGTGCTAAATCGAGGCAAATTGCGATTGAAAAAAACATTTTCAGGAATATGGCGGGGGAGAGAAAAAAATTAAAATAAATAAAAAAATAAGCGGAGAAAAAAATTTCTTGGAAATCAAACTAAGAGATGTTCTTTTTGCTTGCAAAGAGAACGTCTCAAGGACTTAATAAAAATGGTTTCTAGACTTTTTTATGAAAGAGTGAAGGCGATTTAATCAAGATCGTAAACATGTCACAACTGAAAATCGAAAACCCTATGTATTACTCAGAACATCCAAAAGTGAAAAATCTGCATAACCAATCTTTGATGATACGTGTTGTTTTAAGCGAAAATCCAACATTCGTGATGCCCGCACAACATAGTGCGCAATGAAACTACATTTTAATAAATAAATAATAGAATTATTATGATGGGGGTGGGTGGAGAACATCTTTGGAAATGAACGACAACATAGGGCTAGTTGAAAAAACAACGCGTTGGTTCGATACAAAATAACTACAAGGGGATTTGCTTAGCAAATCGGTCACTGACATTACCTAGCCAAGGTATACGAAGGTATAGGACATCTATTGACTGCAGTTTCTTTAGATTTGTAAAAATTGAAAACTTTCTTATTAATAATAGATTTACCAATGTCAAACGTGGCAGCCCTTGTTGCAAAGAGCCTTAGTAATAAATTTAAACTCGTCATCCAGATTGGCTTCGGAACAAATCATCAAGGACCTATGTGCTAAAGTCTTAATTAAATTAAATTTTTGTAAGTAAGTAAGAAAACATTAAGTTTTGGAAACAAGAACATCTAAAAATGAAAGAGTAGAATTTGCTTCTTTAACTACCGTAAACCGGCTTTTGTTTCGTTGACGAATAGGCAAACCAGAAAATAGACCCTATTCGTGAAAACTTACATATTAACCAAAGCCACGGCCACACCAACTTTCGCATTTATTTATTTAAAAGACAGAACAATCGCACACACACACAGACACAGACACACACACACACACACACACACACACACACACATATATATATGTGTGTGTGTATATGTATATAGTATGTGTGTGTATATGTATATAGTATGTGTGTATATGTATATAGTGTGTGCGTGTGTATATATATAAAGTGTGTGTGTATATATATAGTGTTGGTGCATAATATCATTAAAGTTGAATTCAACCGACATAGTGGCGAATTTAATCAATTCTGCGAAAACAGTTTCAGGACTTAGGGGAGTTGAAAGTTGATTCCGATATAAGGCTTTAGCACAGATATTAATAGTTTCTAAGAATGGAACGCATGGGAAAAGACTAGAAATATCAAAAGAACACATGAATTTGTCAGAATGAGTATAGTTTTGCATAAAGTTGGCAAAAGTAAAAGAATCTTTAATACGAAATAAACTATAACGGCTTCCAAGTTACTTTTTTTTCTCTCCCCCGCTATATTCATGGCAATTTTTTATCGCAATTTTCCTCGATTTAGCTTTGTTGAGCAAGGGATGAAACCTGGTAAGGTAGCCTTTATTTTCATTTTTTTATTTCCTTTTACTCATCATGGCAATTGGTGCATATTAGGTCATACACACACACACATATATATATACACATATATATACACATATATACATATATATATACACACATACATAAACACACACATATATATATATATACACAGACACACAAATATATACATACACACATATATATATACGCACACATATATATATACACACACATATATATACATACACCCACATATATATACACATATATATATATACACACGCACATATATATATATATATATATACACACACACATATATATATACACACACTTTATATATATATATATACATTCGCACACACTATATATATACCCACACTTTATATATATATATATATATATATATACATATGCACACACTATATATATACACACACTTTATATATATACACACGCACACACTATATACATATACACACACATACTATATACATATACACACATACTATATACATATACACACACACATATATATATGTGTGTGTGTGTGTGTGTGTGTCTGTGTGTGTGTGTGCGATTGTTCTGTCTTTTAAATAAATAAATGCGAAAGTTCTAGCATATATCTTGTTATGAGAGTTTACCACTCAAACCATTATGACATATTTCCATTCTTCCGGTGTGAAAGCAGACTCAACAATATTGTTATATCGTCTTTGACCAAAAAAGTATCGTTTTGTTTGTGTTTCATGCATTAAAGTCCGCAGACAGCGGTTTCGTTGTTATCAAGAATTTGTAATGTGGATTACGCACATCAAAGCGATCAGTTAAATGAAAAGTGAGAAATAAGTCGTAATTCGTGTAAAGGAGATAATTTAAGTCGAGCATCAAAACTGTAACTAAAAGAATTACAGCCTATTTCTCACTTTTCATTTCACTGACCTCATAGATCGAAGATAATGTTTAACGCCGTTAAGCATTTTTTTCTTTTGTTTACATTTTTCTCCTCGCTAATGAATATACATTTAATCCTACCAGCTCTCGCAGTCAAACACACACATACACAATAGAATATATATTTGTAAGTTTTGAATATATCTAAGGCAATTAAACTACACAGAATTTTCCGCGTTTTATCCGATGAATCATCATAAGAATGATACGACGCGGAAATTTTTTTGTACCTTAGTTACCATATATAATTCCAAAATTTATAACCTAACTCTACTAACGCACTGAGCACTGTCGAAGTAAATACTGAACATAGATACATAAAATCTTATGTAGATACATAAAATTATATATATATATATATGTATGTAAATAATATGTATTCATATATATTTTATATGTATATGTATTTGATTTATATATATATATATATATATATATATATCATAGATTTATTATCATTTCATGTTTATGTACACAAAATGCTATAAAATTATATCGAAAATATTGTGCATATATCTTTTATCGTTTACGTCAACAGAGCCGAATATGTGAGTAGACCTCGGTAGGACTATGAAATTATATCTATTGCAATAGATACAGTTTCATGCTGCCATCATATAAATAAATATATAAATATTGTTACTTAGCATTCGATGATAAAAATATCAACACGAGACTTATTTTCTAGAGTATAACATACTCAACCTCATCTCATATCTCTGTATATAGATTCTTTAAACATAAGGTGTAATATAGCCGTCATAAATATAACATTTATTCAAGTGCATTAGAAATAGACGCGTAAGAGATTTAACACGAACCTACTCCCCCACTGAAAGAAAGGAGGAAAAAAGAAAAACACATTAACTTTCTGTTAAATAAATACAAACATTTATTTTCGTTTTAAAAGAGAGAATGATCGCTTTTGCTTGGTTGCTTATAAAATCAGAGGAAAGTGTTTAGGTTGACGCGGAATATTATTCTTAATTTTATTGCTATAACAAATCCTCGGGGTACGATGTGTTATAAATAGTATGACTTTTAAGTTCTACTGGGATAAGAAAAAAGATGGAAGCGAACCGACAGACAGACACACAGACGTTGTCCTAAGTGTCACGGTATTTTATATATATGTACTAGCAAATATGCACTTCCTTCGGTCGTCTATTTTTGCTAACCTGCGAGAATGATATTATAAAGATGGACGTATACTATACTCAGCAGAAAGAGATACCGCTTAGGATGATCGTATTATGACGAACGAACATATACTATATCACTGTCCCAAAAGAGAAGGTAATGCATGGGAAAGAAGCCTTACCATAACAGGCCAAATACTTTACAACCTTTTACAAAGGATTAGGAAATGCTTGGAAAGATAATAGCATGACCAGAAAAACAGATACTACACTACGTGCAATGAGAATGAAATACTTCCTATGTACCATGTAGGACGAATATATGCTAAACTATCCTCCATTACTGGAAAGATGGTCTCATGAAAATAAAACACATCATACGCAACCATACCCATAAACAAAGAAAAGAGAAGACAGTACCTGGGGTTATATAAGAATAGAACAGACACTACACTACACTCTGTTTTGAATATTGAAAGATACGACATTCGTTTGAAATCGTATCATTAACTTAATTGAGTATCAATAAAATAGTTTGGACTTCAATACGGAAACAACAGTATTTTTGGCTACAAACAGATACCAAGTCTCCTTTAGTAATATATATATATATATATATATATATATATATATATATATATATGTGTGTGTGTGTGTGTGTGTGTGTTTGTGTGCAAAATAAAAGGGATTCAATAACATACAGACAGAGAGAAAGAGAGAGAGAGAGAGGGAGAGAAAGAGAGAGAGTTGGTGTAGAAAGACACATAAAGAGACGGTGAAAGGGACACACAAACTTGTTACGAGATTGGTAACTTTGTGAATAGATTAAACAATTGGGCTAATTAAAACTATCAAAATAGACATTTTAATTATATAACTCAATCCCAAAACTAGGAAATTTTAACGGAGATGTTTTTGATTAAAATATATAAAGAAAAACTTTAAAGAGAGAATATTGATTAACTGTTTCCACTATAATATAGCTGTGTGTGTGCGTGTGTGTAGTAGTAGTAGTAGTAGTAGTAGTAGTAGTAGTAGTAGAGTTAGTTGCAATAGATTAACTAAGTACATATGAAATAATCTACCGGCAAAAATTTTTATGCCGTACCGTTTTAATTGATAATGTATATGTACATGCGTAGATATAAATATATCCATAATTATGTAAAATTATAACTTTACCTATATGAATATTAAATTAAAGACCTCAGAGATTTGGAAGATGTTCGTACTAGTCTGAGATAAGCCCTTTACAATCAGTCCGACACTGGCTATGTTCTATCTGACAGAGGTAGTATTCTGTTCAGTTTTAAGCGGTCAAAACTTTGAGAAAAGGTTAGTATTTTTTATTACATTTTCACCCCAAATAAGGCACATTGCCATTTTGATGTACTGGGCTACTATCAGGGACATAAGCTACATGGGTACTATGCGGGGAGTTGGGCAGCAAGATGTCGATTCACGTTACACTTAAACTTCTTCGTGTCAGTACAGTTGGGGAAGCAGGAACCCGGAAGGAAATTCCAAAGTCTAGCAGTTCTGGGGAAGAAACTACTGAAGTAGAAGTCTCTCTTACATCTAGGGATCTCTGTGAAGGGGTGGGATTGCACTTCTTGTCGGGTTTGTCGGGAGTATTTACATAGAGAGGGTACAAGTGCTTGCAGTTCGTCGGAGCATTCACCATTAAAGTACTTGCAGAACATGCAGAGGAATGCTACATTTCGTCGATGGGACAGAGGCTGAAGATAACAGTTCAGGACCTATCAGGTTGGCGACTCTCTTTTTAACTTTGTCTAGGAGTGAGAGACTAGTAGCAGATGCTCCAGCCCAAATATGACAACAATACTCCTTACATGGGCGAATGGTGGCCTTATAGAAGTACAGGATACTTTCGGGCGTTAGTAGCTTTCTAGCACGGTAGAGAGAACCTAATTGCTAATTGCCTGAGCACACCTGCGGGAGAATACTAACGGATCTGCTCAGGCGCTTTTTATAGGTGAAACTTTGTTGCACCTAGTGGATTGGGGTATTCCACACCTAGCTGACCTTGTGTCTAACCTCCGGCAGGGGAAGTAAATATACACACATAAACTTTATACGCACATGCTCTCTCTCTCTCTCTCTCTCTCTCTCTTTCCCGCAATCTCTCTTTCTCTACTCTACTCTGATTTCGAGCACGTGGTACCATAGTGCAAAAACTAATTTATTACATTGAGCATTTCTAAAACCAAGCCTTCCTTCTCTCTTCACCAACGCCTGAGGCCCTACTTTGCTTGCGGCGAAGTGAAAGTCTCTGCCCTAGAAGAAACCTATTACTTAACAATCTCTCAGGACTGGCTTTGGGGTCAAGATCTTAAAAGTGACGATTTCTGTCTTCGTCCTTGTTTTTTATCGCTTAAGTAAATTTCCGTAGACAAAACTTCCGTGAAAACATAATCACCGAAGTGCTTCCTTGCAAACTACAAATATTTGTTTTCATATCCGATGTCAACAAGTACCTGTCATAAACAATCCCATAAATAATCGAACAGTAAATTGCATTGGTTTATTTCGGTTGACAATCGTTCTATCGCATTGACGCTTACCCTCGAGTAGCTTTGGACCTTCATAAATCGTATCCTATATATACATATGTAAAAGTGTAATTGTCTCTGTGTGTACATTTCCCTAACAAACTTCTGTCAATTTTCAGTTGATTCGAGATTTGACATAAGATTTGGGAAAATGTTTTAATCGGTTTTCGACCAGAAATGTGGCTATCAAGGAGTCAAAATTCAACAATTTGACATTTGAAAACTCTACCAATCTCCTACCAAACTCCTCCGCAAATTCTGGGTCTAAACGCTTGAAATTTTAGATGCAGATTACTTGGACATAGATCAAACTTTTAATTTGATTTGAGCCCAAAACAATAAATGCTAAGGTGTCAAAATTTGGGTCGAGATTTTTTTTTAAAATTGACATCTGCGGTCTCTACCAAATTACTCAGCCAATGTTTAGTCTAAACATTTGAAATTTTACATAACGTGTATTCAAACATAGGGCAAACGTTTTAATCGGTTTGGGGTGAGCGACGTTTTTGAAACTGGTTTCCATAGCAACTACGTCGCTTCAGAGACTACTGTTGCTACCAATTCATCGCTATCGCGAAAAGAGACGTAACAAGTGTAACAGAGAGAATTAAAGAATGAAAGGGAGATAATTGGGGTATTTTATTGAAAGCAGACGAGTGCCGTACATTGTTATTACATATGTGTGTGTTTATGGGGGGAAAAAGTAACATTGAAATTAAACAAAGAGCAAGCGAATTTATTGGACGCCTGGAAAAATGGATTACAATAGAAAAATGCGAGCATGAAAAATAATATGGTTAAGCTTAAACATGGAAAAGCAAAGGACTAGTTGTTAAAACTGGAAAAGAAAATGGCAACATATTCTAGTAAAATATATAATAAATTTATAACTTAAAATATCGCACTATTACGGATTTTTTAATTCAATTTAACATTATGTAATAAATTTTTAATTCTGCATTATTTTAAGTTATAAATTTTAAGTTATAAATTTATTATATTTTTTACTAGAAGATCTTGTCATTTTTTGCAGTTTTAACAATTAGTCATTTACTTTTCCATGTTTAAACTTAACCATATTATTTTTCATGCTCGCATTTTTCTATTGTAATATATATATATATATATATATACATATATATATATATATATATATATATATATATATATACATATATTCGATCTCAATTTAATGTACTTGGTATTCGTCCCCCTTATTAATTATGATACATCGAAACACTATCTTTTAATTAATAGTCAATGAAAGCTCTATCTCCTAACAAAGACAACAGTCGAAAAGCAAATCGATCAGGGTTTGCATTTCCTCAGATGGGAATAATTAAGTACTCGAGATTTTTCTTGAATAATACTAAATGGATTTTTTTAGACTTTCGTTTTCGCATATTTCGTTTTTATTTGTGTTTATTCTTGATTTATCAGCACAAATTAACTATAATACTCAACTTTTGATTAGCAACAAACAAAAAAAATACGGTAATCAGAAATTACTTTCCGTTCGCCAAAGCGTATTACAATCTTCAACGACGATGAAAAAAATCCGCAGCAGTGTTATCTTTTATATCAAGCAAGCTGTACATACTCGGCGTTGCCCGGGATAAAGTGAAGTCTTCTTACATTTTAATTTTGAAGAAGTGATGAAAGTGAATCTTCAGTTTATTTTCAGCAGTATTGTAACTATTATAATGTTCTTTAATTCTCACATTATGAGTGCCATGTTTTTGACAAAGGCAGCAATAATTGCTGTTTCCTATGTCCGACTCCACCCACCTAACACTTATTTGCATAAAGTTTTTTTACCTTGAAGTACTTATTTTAGCTTTTTAAATATTAACACTGTCTGGAGCGAACAGTGGTTTTAGCCATAATCACTAATGCTAATATAAATTGCAAAGTATGTTTTTTATTGCAAATAACACGATTCAACATCAACAAATGTAAATTTGTTTCTCGGGTCTTCTGGTCTTGTCTAGTTATCGATCAAACCACGTAACATAGTCACATTAGTGATAAACGATGTTTGCTTTGCAGCTTAAATGCTATAAAGTCCGACTTTAGCAATCCGGCAAGATAACTTATATGTGTTAAATACTGGATACCGTGTCTGTAGGAAATTGACATGTTTTTTGATGGATTTATGGTGTCAATTCTAAATATCTGTTGACGTGAGTAAAAGTGTATATGCCAAAAAGCCGGTTCAACTGTAGTATAAAATCTTTTAAAATACTTCATCCAATTTACTTTCTTTTTTCCTAATAAAATGAGATTAAATTGTTTGTATATTTTACGCTTTTCCTGAAATAGAAATGTGCTTAGTGTTTTAATGCATATAAATTTCAAGTTTGATACCGAATTCCTATCGATGACCGAAAGGTTTGTTGCCTTTTTCAATTATTATGTTCTCGAAACGTATTTTCATTTTTCTTCTAAATTCGATCAATGCGGTTAATTTCGTGTAAGAATGTTCAAATTTTATATTCTGTCTAAAAAAACTTGCTTGTTTTGTGTCATAGAATTTTAAATAGTAACGTATGTTTTGCAAAGAAAATAAGAACAACAAAATCAATTTGGTTGCAATTTTGCAAAGTAATTTAAAATTTTATTTGAGGATTAAGAAATGCAGCTTAAGGTTAATCGTCTTATTCTAAACTGATGTCAAATCTAGCGAAATAGGCAACATATTTATTATTATTATTATTATTATTATTATTATTATTATTATTATTATTATTATTATTATTTACTGACGAGGTGTAAATACAAAGGCCTTCATCAAAGATAGTGTTCCTTGGAGTCTGAGTGACAATAAGTCTCTAAGATTCCCAGTACTCGCCATCTCTTTCGATGACCTTTGGGGGATAAGTTTGCGTTATCGCAACAGCTGTTTACCATTATTATTAATATTATTAGTACCACTACTACTACCTCTACTATTACTATCACTACTACTAGTACAGCTACTACACATTCTATGGCTCATCTGTGCTCTGAAAAACAACGATAAGAGAGAGATTTAAAGAACTATTATTCGAGCACTTTTACAATATCAAAAAAAAAAAAAAAAGAAAAAGAGTGAGAAAAAATAAATATAAAACAAATAAATATAATCGAAGGGATTTTAAGTTAGTTTTTTGCCTGTCCGGGTAATTATTTTTTTGTTATAATATATTTAAAGTATTTGTTTTACGTGTAAACAAAAGTGGTGTTAATTTTGTTTAGTTAGCACAAAATAAAAATTGGCCATCTCCTTACAGCCATGTTGAGTCTTAATAATCACTGAAAATCGGAAATTAAACAACATAGTGGTAGAAACACATTCAATAAATGTCACCAATCGTGCGAAAATATAATGTTTTTATCAGTATTTTGTTTAATTTTTAATTTTGGAGCAATTACAGAGGCTCGATATGGCGGTAAAGAGATCGCTATTTTTTGTTCTAGCTTTAATTGACACTTATTTGTTTTAATATAAAGGGGGAAATGGGTTTACAGTAAGCTAAACACAACAAACTTATCCAGTGAGTAGAAGTGTAGTGTATCTTGCCTTTGGTAACATTTATTTGTTTGCCCCTTTTTTGTAGGCAATTCTAACAAATGACTCACAAAAGAGGTTCCCATAAACGAAAAGCAGAAAACAATTGATCCAACAAAATTGAACGTTGCATTCCCGCAAACAAATAATGGATTTCATTTTTCAATTTCAATATTTGATCGACGTTGTTTCAGTTAGTGAACAATTGTAATTCGGCCGCTTACCGCCATCCAAATTTTAAAAAAGAAATGCCTACGAAGCATTTTTTTTTTCATCCGCTACATCAATATTAAAAAAAAACAAACTAAAAACTAAATTCTCAACACAACGATTCACATGTAGCTAACCGGTGTTACCGGGGAGTCTTTTTAAGAAGATCGACATTTTTTGTTCTAACAGGTTGACACTTATTTAGGTACTTGTACAGTTTAGTCAAGACATTAAAAAATGAAGATATTGAAAAAAGTGTAAATTGTACGTATCTGTTAGGGAATGAAGTTCTCTGAAAAAAAATTGTCACTTAATTTTATCAGGTAGTTTTCTTTTTACAGCGAAAAAAACAATTTGCTATGATACCGAACAAAATGTTCGATTTTTAGGAAGAAAAGCTAGTATTAGAGATGAGGAGGGGTGTCAGCGCTTTTAATAGAGTTATCTCCCTTTGGCATTTCTAAAATTCAAACAATTTTTTTTTAATCCAAGATGGCTGCCTTCAACGCGCTCTCATAAAAACGTGTTTTTCCGCTGTAAAAAACAAAAAACAAAAAAAAACTACTTGATGAAATTAAGTGAATTTTTTTTCGGAGAACTTCGTTCTATAACGGATACATACAATTTACACTTTTTTCGATATTTTAATTTTTTAATGTCTTGACTAAACTGTACAAGTACCTTTATTTGTTCTACCGTAAAAAAACAAAAAAAACACGATTTACAGTTTTACTTTTTTTTTTAATCATGACATTTGTTTACTAAATTATTTTTATAAATATGAATTCTACTTACTTTTCACTTTTACAATCATCTTAAAAATAAAAAAACTTTTATAAGTTTTCTCGTATGCTGAATACGAATATCGCATTTAAATTTCGGCAAATAGTTTTCCGGGTGTTAAAAAATGTAATTCCTGATGTTATCAGTTGTGACCATTGTTGTACGCACAAGCGCGCATATTTTGTTTGTTTTTATTAAAATGTCAAACTTCATTAGGAAAAAATTGAAATGTATTTTGGTGGTATTAATTTCGTAAATATTTTTTAATAGGATTTTACAATTTTTGTGCTTTACGCACTTGCATTTTTGTTTCAAGAAAGATTCGCTTAAAAACAAGGATTTATTAGAATAGCTAACAAAGCAAACTATGGCACATTTTTGTTGACACACTGGTTCTCGCAAGATCATCAAAGTTAAGCAACGGTGAGCCTAGTCAGTGCCAGATGGGTGACTATTTGGGAACGCTGTAGGTGATCTCGGCTTATTCCAGCATTGTTTCCAGTCGTTTTGAATTTATATATACTTGTAACTAGAACTAAAACAGTGGGCATCCGTTGTCTGAAAAGGCTTAACGGAAATGTAATAAAAAAGTATATATATATATATATATATATATATCAGATAAATGTTCCTATTAATTGCCTTCCCACGAGGGCAGAGCCAGACACAAGAAAAGTTTTTAATGTGGGGGAAATCCAGTTCCCCCCAAAAGGGGTACTCTTGATAGGAACAAAAATAAAATTGTTTAAGTTATGAAGGAGTACTCCTTCACTGACCGAGGATAGAAAGGCTTACCAAAAAGCAAGCCAAGTTAAGCTTCTAGCTACTTGTATATGTTTTTTTTTTTGGGGGGGTTAACATATTTTAAAGTTTTTTTTTTAAGTTTAAAGTATAGGTAAATTTAAACCAGACGAGTTAGAATGAAAACAAAATGGCGGTCACATTCGAACCTCCATAATCTCTCGAATACAGAAAATTAAACAAAGCCATTATAAATGACATGCAATAAATATCACCAATCGTACGAAATCGTAATTCTCTACCAGTATTTTGTTTAATTTTCGATTTTTGATAGATTATCAACGCTCAATTATGGCTCGAATGAGACCGCCATTTTGTTTTTCGTCTTAACTCGACACGTTTTACATTACTTATGTTTTCCACTAAAAACACGTTAAAATTAGTTACAGCACACAAACAACTTATTTTAATAGTAACTTAGCCTGCGTTTGCTAACATTTCTTGGTTGTATATTTTTTCCCCTTTTCCTTAGCTATCCTAGAAATAACCAATAAAAATATAATGATTCAACGTGACACAAGAAATACACATAGACAGAGTTTTATTAGCATATAGTTTCTTAGCACGATACGTGCTTCTGGATATTTTTAACCAAATCAAAACATTAGTGTTTTCGAATGTTTTTGCATGAGGATTCATGATTTGTATTATTCGAATGCTTCAGACAATTATTCTCATCTCGGATGTTATTCTACCAACGTTTCGGCCGATGTAACTACCTGCCATATGCAGGTGCGTTTCGATGAACTCGTGAATCTGTACTAAATTTCAAATTAAATCTTTTACGGAATCCACGGAGGGAGTTTACTCTTATTCCTTCACGTATGACCGGGTAGATACGTTAAGTAATTAGTGGTGGTATTCTTGCATTGTCCGTATCGAGGATTGAACCTTCAACCTCCAGAAGATTGTCATTTAGAACTGAGTATTACTCAACACTTCTCATAATGGACAATAATTCTAGTATGACTTTTAGGATCCATAAGCCTATTAGAATTTTAGATGTATGATGTAACTTTATTATTATTATTGGTACACACACACACACACACACACACACACACACACACACACACACATATATATATGTGTGTGTGTGTTATGCATATATATTTATATGTATATACGTACTAGCACCCAGCCTTGCCTAGTCGTAAAATACGCTTAAATATAATATTTTTATTTATGCATACCAATTCTCCACCGATTATTATATATTATATTGTTCCCAATACATAATAGTGATTTTAAAAGTTAAAAAAATATGACTTGGGTGCCATCAGCAAGAATCGAAACCAAAACCAAAACTTATGAAAAATTCCTGGTAAAATTATTTATTACAAGATTCAAGCAAGGTAAGACGACCGGACGGTCAGCAAAGTTTATTTAGTTTATAATTATGCGTATCTGTCTGTGTAGTTCAGAGAATAAAAAGGATAAACAACAAATATATATATTATGTTGGTGCAAAAATAATGTCGTTTTTGACGTTCAACTTCATCTCAGACAAACGACATTATTTTTGCACCAACCTCATAATAAACTCACCCGGAATTGCCCGGTCGTAAAATATGCTTAAATATTATATTTTTATTAATGCAGATTTCGGATTTATTATTATATTATATTGGACCCAATATAGAGTAATGATTTAAAAAGTTAAAAGAAATGACTTTCGTGCCACCACCGAGAATCGAGACCAAAACGGTTAGCTTACGATTTACTTTTTCGTTTTACTTTAATGCCTGAAATATACAGACATGTTTGCTGCAAGGTAAAAA
Organism: Euprymna scolopes; assembly: GCF_053919585.1. NCBI lineage: Eukaryota > Metazoa > Mollusca > Cephalopoda > Sepiida > Sepiolidae > Euprymna > Euprymna scolopes. Next base: position 44,117,471 of record NC_136488.1, read on the forward strand.
TTAAAACATGAACCAATAGTTATTACATTAAGCATGCGTGTTCGGAATGCCGTCGTTGGACCTTCACCTGGCAAATTCCATTTCTTTAATTTTCACACTTTTGCATCGACTTTACCCGGCTAAAACCCAAATATAAAGTTTCGCATGGGTCCGAATGCCCTATATTCTAAGTTTAATGTCTGTAGACCAAAAACTCACAAAGGAGTTTGGTAGGCAAATTTTGTTAAACAAATATACGCATGCATAAATATATATGAAAAGAGGTTTTCATTTACTATAAACTTTCTACGCAAATATTACGCAAGTATAAATCATGTAGAATATCTGCGTGAATATAATTACACGTAATAGTAAACTAAAGATGATTATAAGAAAAACGAGAAAAACTATTAAGAAATTAACGTCAAGGATAAGAGTTCATATATTTTATTTTATTCAAATTAAAACAATGTTTCTATATGAACTCTCATCCTTGACGTTATTCTTGCATTGCCTACGCACAGTTCAAACATTTCAAAATACAACCGCTAGATACAACACGCAGCTCTTTATACACTTCTTTCTCCAACTTTACAACATAGCAAGGAAGAAGAAAAGGAAAAAAAAGAAACAAGAAACAAGACAACACACTGAAGATGGAGTATACCTCTGAAATATATTTGTGATAAATTTCAAGCAAGTAAAATATTTGTTTATTTTACTTAATATTACGTTGTGATTTGGCTTTCAAGTGCACTTGGTGCGTATTTTATTTTATTCATATTAGGAAATTAATTTAAATAAATGTTTAAAAGAATATGCAAATTAGCTAGATCTTTTGCAGATGAATGCAATTCCACGACCCATATATAAGAATGTTATACTTGTTTTTTTTTTAAATAAACAGAAAAAAGAGGTTTTAATATGAATATGAACACACACACACACACACACACATATAGGTGTTACCAAAGGCAAGACGAGTTACTCTCTCTTCCATCTACTTGTGTAAGTTTAGTTGTGTTTTAACGTATTTTAAAGCATTTTTGGTTAAAAAAAACACGATTGTCCATTCTGTTCGGTTAAAAAAATAAATAAAAAGAATGGCTGCCTTAGGTATTACACGAGGATCCTAGATAACGCTTAAAATTCGACAATTAAACACAATACTGGTTGAAACACGTTCTATAATTATCATCAATCCAACAAAAATTTTATGTTCTACCAGTATTTGTTCAATATTCGAGAGCTTATGTATGTGTGTGTGTGTGTGTGTGTGTGTGTGTGTGTGTGTGTGTGATTTCAGACTACAACAACTGGCAGTGTTCCCTAGAGTCTGGGTGACAACAAGTCTCCCCAGATTTCCAGTACTCTCCGTCTCTCTTGATAATCTTTGCGAATCATTTTCATTATCGCAACATTAGCTTGACATTGACTTCTCGCAGGCAATGACCAGTGGTCATCACTAGAATTTGAGTGGTAGTAAGCCTCTCCAAGGTTTCAGTCCTCTCTGCACTCACCCAATGTAGGTCTGGTTATTGTTTTCTCTCCTGCCCCTTTCCATTCTCCTTAACCCTTCGACTATTTCTTGATACACGTAATTAAGCTACAGATCCACTTAAACCAAAAGAAACACGCATCTTTATAAGACCCCATTCACTTACCTGGCACATCGATTTACATGTCGATGCTAGCTTTTTGGGTTTTTTTTTTGTTTTTTTGTGGGTAGGTGGGTGGTGAGGTCAATTTATAACTTTGCACTTTCAGTTTTATTGGCTGCATCTGCCTTGTTTACTTCCGTTGCAGTTTCTTTAAGTCGAGTTTGTGTTTTTCGCTCGTGTGAATTAGTTTTCGCTTCTGAGTGTTCTAATTAAGATTTCAGCTGTTTTCAGCATTACATTTGTTGCATAGTCTCAGTCTTCCCATCGATTTCGATTTCTCCTAGACTTTTATCATTAGTGTTGTTGTTGTTGCTGTTGTTGTTAGTATATTTTTACTCATAAAAAGTTGTCACATTAATGACTAATAGTGATTTCTTATTGGTAAATGCATGTGGTGTTCCCTGGAGTCTGAATGACAACAAATCTCTCAAAATTTCCAGTACTCTCTGTTTCTTTCGATAACCACTACAAATCAACCGACGTTAGGTTTTTGCGGTTTTTACAGAAAGGTGTAGGAAGGCGTCCGCCTACACGCAGCAGAGCTCGTATCCCCATATGATAATCAATATGGTACTGACCCGGTTCAACGTTGCTTAACTTTGGTGATCTAGCAACTGGTGTGGTAATATGATTACGCAGTGGATTTAGGTGATAATAATCCTCCTCGACCCTTCATGACTAATTTATGTTGTACGATCCAGGGTTGACGCAACCACAGGTGCGTTTCATTTATTCATGTTATAATTATTATATTGTTATATTATTTACTCACTATGATATTTTAAACGAGTGATTGCTAACTACTATCAACAATTACATGTTTCCTAAAGGCTAAGTGACAAGTCCCGCCAGATCCCCAGCAGTAGCACACTTCGCCTCATTTGAAAACAAATAATGCTGTGTTGTCGAAACAGCCGTTTTCCATTGATTTCCAGCTGGCACTGAATGTTGGCCTTACCTTGCATTTGAGTTGCAGTAAGCCTTCCACACATTCTACTACTCACGACATCCTTCCAGTTAAGGTGCAGGTGATGCTCTTTCTTCGAGGTTTTTCTATCTCGTTTGACGATCATCTACATTATTATGATTGTTCTTTGTTATAACTCTATGATTACCTCTTCATTTTGAAACATTTTTTACATACAACACTTAAGGCACAATAATATCATTTGCACATAACATCGATATAATGAATACATCATTAATATAAACCCGGACAATGGCATAGTATAGTGGTTACAGGCACGTAATGTGTGCTCATTTTACCGGGTCCAAATTCTATCGGAGTTACTGCATAGTGCATCGCCTTCACTAATAAATCCATATACCCTTCCCACATACACTGCTCAAATAGTAGGATAAATTGGACTCTCAAGCCTTGGCTGTATAACCAGATTAGATGAAGAAAATACTCCAAAATAACACTAGTCTTTCTCTGCTTATACCGATGTTGTTTTTCATTTACATTGGGTTCAAGCAATGTCAGTGTAGGATGTATATTAAAGTGATAAGACAGTTCTAATATATTTCCCAAATCCGATACAATTATCGATTCTGTGTTAAATGTCTGATTCCGATATAATTACAGATTCCGATTATTTTAAAATCTCTTAATATGTAACTAGAATTAGTTTTTTTTCCATTATTTTTTCAAATTACCGTAAAAGAATATGTAATATGTTCATATAGTTTCGCACTTATTGCCTGATCTATAGGTTTTAATTTTAGTGGTACTTGAAATCAATAAATAGCTGCCAGTTTATAATTAGCACCATCAATGGAAAATTTAGTTTGAAGTAAATACACACAAAAAATAAATAAAAATAGAGAAAGAATCGTTTCAAGCATCGGAAAATAGGAGAAAATTTTTCCGATTCCAATACCGCAAGAAGTTTTCGATTCCAATTTCAATTAATCGTACAATAATAATAATAATAATAATAATAATAATAATAATATATGTGTGTGTGTGTGTGTGTCCGTTCCACTGTTATTTGGAAGCTAGTGTAACGATCTGGCTGAAATTTTGTATGGAACTTTGTTATGAGACGCTATTATGACATCTGTTCGATGCAGAGGTAGGGATGAGCCCAAATTTAACAATATTCAACCATCAATTAAGCATAAAACACATTTTAAGTCAACGGACTATAACTTTTGCCAGTTTTTAACAGGATAAAACTCTAATAATAAACTTTTTAAAATCACAAAATCAAAACACAGCCAAATTAATAGATTAATAGAGGTTGAGAACCCCTGCCCTGCTCTAGAGCAAGAGCACGCTATAAAAAATGACTGGACAACGCCATGGATATTTCTCATGCGATTAGCTATAAACTAAGCCCTTTTCAAGCATGAGAAAGAAAAGCTTGGGAGAATAGACTTCTTAGAGCTCTGCACAATAACATATCTTAGCCAACAGAGAAAGAACAACTTCAACAATAGTCGCAAAATGCTAGTGGTTGAGTGAGGGGTTGAGGGAAAATCTATGTGCTAGGTAAGTGAATGGGATCTTATAAAGATGCGTGTTTCTTTTGGTTTAAGTGGATCTGTAGCTTAATTACGTGTATCAAGAAATTCATGTTTACATAGCGTGTTTGTTTATTTCACCGTGACTGACGAAAAAAAAAAAAAAGACTATATAAAACTTTAAAAGGAAATAATTGGTGTTATCTATGTTACCTCGCTATTTTTTTCAATTGTATATATAAGTAACATTCAATTTTTACGATATTTTTGTTTATTCAATTTTTAGGTGAAAGTACAGACTTGCAAAACACCTTTTCCATGTTAAGAAATGCTGTTTTAATAAGGTTTTTATTTCAGCACGATGACAGATGCATAAGTAGCGACTAATTTAACTATTTTTACTTTTTATTTATTTACGCCATTTTTTCTTTTACTCGGAGGTAACCGCCTATCGACCCGTAGGCCACTCTAGGAATATTAATGAGTGTTACGTAGACGATAAGAAAACACCGCGATAATCAGTAATGAGGGAACCTGGATAGGGTTTAATTATCTAAGAAGTTGGGTAAGCAAGAACTTATTTGCATTAGACTTGAAAACGGCCGTGTCATAGTCATTTGGAAAGTAGCCCCACGGTGTTGTGTTCCACAAACGGAAGTAAACTTTGCTGATATGATTTTCGTTTAGTTTTAAGCACAGCAAGAGAGAGAAGGAAATTGTTGACAGTCGTAGGAGCTATGAGATTATATGTGACGTGTTTTTTAAACGGAGGGGGGGGTCAGAAATTGAAGCTCAGTCGAGTACCTACTAGGGTGTGAAGAATTGAGTATATTTATTTATATAATTATATTACTCACCTATGCTGGCGTGTATGCTCCGTACTGTATTCCCAAAGTTTTCTTTTTGTAACAACCCATCTCGATAGCGTTCGTACAACTCCATCATGTAACGTGGGGGTCGCGCCGGTTCGTCCGGGTCCGGTAAAAGCCTGTTGTTTTTATCGCGGGGTAAGCGACCCTCGTCAACACCGAAGAGCACCTTCATCGACTGCTTTAACATAGCAGTGTGCATGTCGCCGTAGTGGGTGCTGTGTTTGGGGACACAGCGAGTCGGACCGAGGGCCAGAACCAATAATAGTCCAAAGAGACAGGTGTGCATCGTCACAGGTGTGAAATAAATAATTTAAGAAAGGGGTAAAAAAAAAGAAAGGTTTCTTTTTTTTTTTTTTTTTGTAAATAAATTCTTCAAATAACTTGATTTACCGTTTTATTTATTTATTTTTGTTGTGTTTGTTGTGTTTGCTTGGTTTCTAGCCAAAACTTTGTTAAAACTTAACTTTTATATAAGGAAAAGAGTGACCCGTTGCGTTGCGATTGTGTTCGCTGTTTTCGTTTTAAATTTAATTTTTTGAAGTTTAATTATTAATACTTTTTTTGTTTAGAACTTTTTGTTGTGTTCACTATGATCGATTTAAAAATCGATTTTCCTTTTTTTCTCTTCTTTTTCGTTGTATCGGTTTTACCGTTTATCCAACCCGAGTCCGAATCGAAAAGATCGATCGACTCTTGCATCTTGTTTTTTTTCGAGTCATTTCTTTTTTTTTTTAATCGTTTCGTCTTTTTCACATTCGATAAATAAAAACTTTTCGCTCTCTCTTTTTTACAATTAAAAGCTTCTTTCAGATCCCGTGAAAGACGTTCGGTGGTTTTGTTTGCGGTTATTGTGGTTTCTTCTTGTTGTGGAGTTTTCAGTGTTCTCTCAAGTCAAAAATACCTGCGGTTGTTGGCGTCGTTTCCTCGCCTTCGTTCTGGCCGTTTTGTCGTTTACTCCCGGCGGTCGGTGAGGGATCTTGTGAATGATCGGTCGGAGAAGCCGTACTCATCGGAGGAGGAAGAGTAGAAGTTCAAGTAGTTATCACTAGTAAGTAGTAAGTAGTAGTAGTAGTAGTAGTAGTAGTAGCACTTGCGGTGATAGGGGAGGGAAAGTGGAAGTCGCGGTGGGCGGGGAGGAAGCATGTTTGGCCCCGCCTTCTTTTCTCAACAGGAACTGAAAAGAAAGAAAGAAAAATGAAGGTGGAAATTGGGGCGTAAACAAACGAGAGAAAGGAAGAAGTTTCGCGGTGTTTTGGAGAGCGTCAATATACCGAGACTGAAAATCGAATTCAGTCTTCGTCTTTTTCTTTTACGTTTTCTATCTTCTCTAAATTATCATTATTTTCTGTTTTACAAGGGAGTCCCCGGAGTCACCACTTACCAAGACCCGAAGGCTACTCGAGGATAAGGGTTAACGAATATAAGGTGGTTGTTTAGTAATCGTTAATGGTGTAGACTGGGTAGAATTTGGATTATTTAAAAGGACGGTTCAACAAGAACTTGTTTACATTGGACTTGAATGTTACCATATTGTAGTTGCCCGGGAAATACGCTAATGGAACAGTGTTCCACTTGCTGGCAGTTCTAGGAAAGACGCTTTGTTCGTGGAATCTGCGTCTAGAGTTAGAGAGTGGAGAAAATTATGGATCGTGATTTTTGGTGAAAGTTTGGTAAGGTAATAGATTGGAGCTCAGTCGAGCATTTGCCTTTAAAATAATGATAGAACAGACAAGCTCACAATGTCTCTTCCGTGGGAAAGAGGTTGCAGGGAAGAGAAAAGAGTATCACATATTAGGTTTCTCCATTTTATCTTCTTTTTTTTTTAATTTCCTTCTCTTATAAGTCATTCAATCATTTACTTCATTTCTTATTATTTTTGCAATTTTTTCTTATCGTTTTTATGCTTATATTTCTCCCTTTTCTTTTTTCTTTCTTAGTTTTATGCATTTATTTCTCTTTTTCTTCTTTTTCTGTTTCTTTTATGCATTTCTTATTCAATTTTATTTATTCTTTTTACTTTTAATTTTATGCTATTATTTCTTCTATTCTTTTTATTTCTATACTTTTTATGCGATTATCTCTCTCTCTTCTTTTTCTTTTATGCAATTATTTTTCTTTTTATTCTTATTTTAAATTTCATACAATTTTTTTCCTTTCTTTTTCTTCCTATTATTTTTATGCGATTATATCTTTTTTCCTTCTTTCTTTGATGCAATGATTTTCCCTTTCTTCTTCTTTTTTACATATTTATTTTTTCTTTTCTTTCTTCTTCTTTTTTTCGCCCTGTCTTTCTCTCTGAATACAAAAATTCACCTGACATCTCTCTCTCCCCCTCTGTCTCTGTCTCTCTCTCTCTCACAAACACACGCACACACACACACACGCACGCACATACACACACATGCGAACGCACGTATGTGCACACACACGTTCAGATACACAGACACACGCACACACAACACATAAAACAAAGTTTTAAAAACTCTTATAAAAAATAAACATTTTAAATCGTCGGCGCCTTGAAGTTTTCATTTTAACGTTCGCATCGCATAAACATCTTATTCTTATGCAATCAATAGAGAAACAATTTTTTTTCTAAAATCAACATACATTTTTTTTTCCTTTTACGATAGAATGTAAATGATGGACAATTTTTCTACTCTGGTAGTTGTTTCCTCACTCCGTTTGCTTTTGGAATTCCCTTCCTGATCCTTGTCTCCCGACATTACCAATATGCATTAATTTAAATATAATATTAATAAACATATTGCTGCCTAATCCCCTACTCAGACTATTCTGCTATAAATCTGGTCCTTACCACAGTAATCCATTAATCTTCACTTACACTATCTCTTGTTTGGGGGATGAATAAAAACGAAAGCAAAGATAAACTAGACACTACTTCTATATTATGATAACGAAAGAATATTGAATTTCAAAAAAAAAATGATACCTACGTAATTGTCAGGAATCAAATAGTAACATATCCTAAAATTACGAAAAACGATAAGGTAGAGTATTAATTATTCATGAAAAAAATAAATTGTAAAATCTAACGGTTCGATTAAAAAAATATCGATTTGTAATTAGAGAGCAAACAGGGGAGGTAAGTAAGTTTTTAATTTCTTGGAAATCTTATGCCAATTATGGAAAAGTAAATTCGAAAAGTTTTGGAAACATTAAAACAAAAAAGTTTTTTTTTTTTTTAATCACAAATTATGTACATATGTTATATTTATTTTCGTTTTCTGAAGAAATTCTGTGTGCCACAAATTGTTTCAACTGAGTTACTTCCGCTTTTACTTATGTCACAAGACCCAATATGTGCGACCCAGCATGTAACCTTACCAAACAAATCCTAGGATTTTTTTTTTTTTTCATGAAGAATTATTTTTTTTTACCTCATCATTTTTCGTAGTTTTTGGATATGTTACTATTTGAAACCTGGCATCTACATAGATACCATTCTTTTTCCTTGAAATTCAGTATTTTTTCGTCATTATGGTATAGACGCACTACATAAGAGAAATAAGGTGCCAGAAAAATAATATATATATGTGTGTGTATGTGTATGTGTGTCTGTGTGTGTCTGTGTGTGTGTTTCTTTTAGCTAAAAATTGATAATTTGTTCTACTTGGCTTAATCAAACTGATGTTCTCATCTTATTTTGACGTGGGCATAACGGATAACGGGGTTGAATGATAATTAGTTATTCATCATCATCATCATCATGACGGGCTCGTTGCCCGGACTAATGTGACTCTTCCTAATCAGTTATTAGAGGCAGATTTTTTTAGTTTGCGGAGTCAATCCTCATTATTATATAAGCAATTATAAAAACAGAAATTTAAAAAGAAATACTTATTTCTTTTAACCGTTTATGGCTGACAGAACGAGAACAATCTATCCCTGTGAATTAAATAAATGATTTAATCTTAAATTCCGCATACGTTCTCAAATTTGACATAAATATTCCCGAGTTTGGAAAGATGCATCTGATGAAAGTCGAAAACGTTGCGAAAAAAACAACCAATATGAGAATTATAATTTGAATAAAACAAATTCATTCAAAACCGTATTCGAAATCTAGTGGGCGAGGACCTCTTCGTCGCTTTACTTCCTCTTTCCTACAGAAAAGACGTCCCAAGCCTATCTCTGCTCTAACGTTACTTTTATAGTAGGTGCTCGTCTGATCTCCAATGTATACCTCCCTGTAAAACGTTCGCAACCAATAGACGTCTAGCTATAACAGCTGTCAGCGATTCGTCTTTTCCCTCGTTAGATGTGCATAAAACTAAACGAAAATTCCATAAACAGAATCTTTTTTCTTAGAACTGTCCATCTATGGAACACAATAGCGTGGAGGTGCTTCCCGGTTGACTATAACATGGTCATTTTAAAATCCAACATGAATAAGTTCCTGTTGAGCCGTCCTCTTAAATAATCAATTCCTATCCAAGTTTCAGCATTAATGACCTCATTGTTTCACCACCAACCTAACACTAACACAAACCCTAATCCACCTAACACTAGCTAGCCTTGATAAGCGATGCCCCCCCCCGCTTTCAAATAAAAGAACAAAAATAATTGTGTATGAATCAAATTATTCTGTTGTTGGAATTGGTTTCTCAGACATTTTTCTAGTCAGAATTCTTTCTATAAAAACATCTGGTACGTACAAAAGGGATGACACGATGATTACCAACATCCAAAGTGAAAATGTTTCGGCAGATCGAACTGGATTAGAACTTGGCTTATTACGGTTGTCAGTCTCAGTTGTTAACCAATTAGCCACCGTCAAACTAGATAGACAATAAATATTGCATAAAAAAACAAGAAAGAAAACATAAACACTGTCGCATTTGAAAGTGATCTATTCGAGAGTTAAAGATTCACGTGGACTTTCGCTAGACATTATCTCAGATAATCCTTCGATCAAACTCTAGACGCGACAAAAGCGATATTCTAAAGAAACATGGTCTTAGAATCTATCATGAGAACAAAAAAAATAAATAAATAAAACAAAACAACAAGAATGGGACGGCTATTCTTAAAACGAGTCAATTTGATCAACGCGTTTATCGATAGAAATGTTATTTTAAACTGAACGGTGACAAACCAACAATCGAAAACTCTTATATAGATGCGTCTCTATTTACTTGTCTCCATGAACAGAGATATAAACAGAAAGTTGCTTTTAATGTGGAGAAAATCCAGCTACCCGAAAAAGGAAAATAATAGCCTCACTTTAGACGTATTTCCCTTCAGTGACTCGTGACAGCAATGATGAATAATGAAAACTTTGTGGCGTGGTGCCTGGCTTTGGTAGTGTCATATATATATATATATATATATATACCATTATTTTCCAAAGCCGAACCAACGTCTCGCAGCCCGCAAGAGCCAAGAAAGCCAAAAAACCGGAAGTCCAAGACTCGAGTTTCGCCACCATTTGGGCTCATCAGTTAGACACATCCTAGCTCAGGATTTGAAACCCAAGCCTCTTGCATGCTAGGCGAGCACTCTACCAACTGAGCAAACACGCCACACACACACACACGAATATCTATTTACTTACACAGATCAAGCAACCCGCGGCACAGATCCGACAGCGGAAAGAACCTACCTCATATCGAATAAAGGACGATGTATCAAACCAGCTTTAACCCAAGCCAACGTCTCATCAGTAGGGATTTTATATACTCGAAAGGACGATGTCACCCCGACAAGCTAACCCAACGAGTAAACAATAGAATGTTCAGAAAGTGTGAGAGAATATATAATATATTAGACTTCTGGTTTGTTGGTTTTCTTGGCTCGTGTGGGCTGCGACGTTGGTTCGGCTGTGGAAAATAATTATATATTCTCTCACACTTTCTGAATATATATATATATATATATACATACATACATACATACATACATATATATATATATACATATATATATATATATTCAATGTGGCATGCATAACAAATTGAAATAAAACAAAACATTGAAATAATAGAAGATGCATCATGCAACAAGTGCTTCTTAAAATATAAACAAAACTTTATAAAAGAGAAATGCAGAAAAACAAGATATATAACAAAAAAATATTTTCATACAAAAAATATATTTTCTTTACGTTAGCAAATGTTTTCAGCGCGTGTTTATGAAAGAACTTGAGTAAAACGAAGTTATGTGCTAATATATGCATATTCGTGTATTTGGCACGTGTTATTATGTATGTGTATGCGTTAACTTTATAGTGCTTGTGTAGATATAGATGGACAGTGAGTCATGAAGTCCTTTTTTTCTTTCACCGCTTCCGGTGGCAGAGGAGCATGGGATGGTTGGTAGAGAATGCATTCTTGGGTTCTTTTTCGTTCGGCCGGATGGTGACGTTTGAATCATTTTGGCTCTCTGTCTCCCCGCTTTATACGACTTCCCAACTTCACACTGGTTTATTACTTCCGCGTGTAAATGTTACTATTTAGGGAGTTTTTTTTTTTTCAGTGATTCAAAATTCTTTGATTTACCACCTTCATGTTAAAAGTTGTTAGCTTTACGAAGTGAGGAGGGAAAGATTCTTTCGACAAAGTAGTGAAATAAAGGTTTTAAGCATCCATAAGCATTTATTTTTAGCATTCGTAGGAATCACATCGCGATTCAATCACCGCAAGGTCGTGTGACAGGTGATCTCAAACTTAAACGGAGCAAACAAACGAAAGCTTTTAGGAACGGAAAAATAAGCCTTACTTTACTTTTTTTTCAGTGGCGTAATTCTCGTTTCCTTTATTTTGTCCTTTACTCCTTAAATCCCATGCAAAGTATGAGGAATTCCAAGTCAAAATCTGTCCATCTAGCACTTATCGTTCACTGATTTTTTGTTTTGACCTTAAATTAATAAGCTTTAGCTCCGTACATCAAGTTGTTTCATGCCTTCTCTAAAAAAAAAACAACAAAAAAAAAACATAAGTCCTAACGATCAGACATCCTCGTTTAGAGATACTTAGTCACAATTTAATGCAGTGCATGCGCAGATATGACAGTGACATCAATGTTAGGAAATAACCAAGTTATTTCAGTAAAGATTGCATTTGAAGACAGGTACTTTCTGAAGCGGTAGAAAAATCTAACCATCTTTTGTGGCGACTTTAGCCACGGACTCGATATACGCCTTTCATTTAAGATATGAGATGGAACAAACGGGTAATATCAATAAGAGAGAAATTCATATTGATTTGGGCAAAACAGAATTGTGTATATACATATGAAAATACTATTTCAAAATGAACACTAGATTATAAAGATGATACTGAAAAATCTACATGAAAAGGAACGAAAGGGAATAGGACCGGGACGTATTAAAAACTGTGTAGTAGGTAAAAATAATTACAAAACACAGAAGAAATGATCATAGCAGCAAGTGACACCCTCAAAATAAGCAATACCGAAAATAACAGAACCAGACAATAATTCGCAAGAAAATAAAATGAAAATAATTCGCAAGAAAATAAAATAAAAATAAAAGGAAACAGCTACATGAACGATTCATAAGAATGACAAAACAAAAGAATCATGAAAACACTATATGGCTAAGTAAAGGACTTCTGAAGAGGGAAACGGAATCACAGACAGTTGCACAGAACAATGCGATTAGAACTAACTACATTAAAGCTAAAATCGATAAAACCCAGTTAAAAGCTAATGCAGACACTGTGATTAGAGAAACAAAGCGATAAACTACATAATAGGTGAATGCAATCAACTAGTCTAAAAAGAATACAACAGCTGCGAGTGCGTGCAATTCTATGCAAAGATCTGTATTTTGAACATGCAAACAAATAGTACAACAACTAAAAGAGGAGACAGTATTGGAAAACGAAAACAAAATCCTATGTGATAAGGAGGTAAAAGCAGATAAACTCACTCAAGCAAGGAGACTGGATAGCATTATAGTAAACAAGAAAGACAAGATTTGCCATAACAACAGTTCACTAGGTGCAGATAAAAAAGACGGACAAGCGAAGAAAATAAACCGAACATTTCAGAGAACAAAAGGTATATGACACTTGAAGAAAGTCACTATAATACCAATAATAATAGAAGCAACATAAACAATCCTTCTTTCACCCCTCTCCAAGAAAAATAGAAAAATGTCTATTAGAAATAAAAATCCTCGAATGTAGAATCTAACCTATGTAAATTACAAATAATGACTAGCTACATGAAAAATTACCAGATATAAAACTAAAGAAGATTGAAATAACACGACTTAATTTTTACTGTAAGTATGTATAATTGTGTATTTTTAATTTTGTCGTTTCCTATCAATTTTATTGGCACGTAAGAAACAGTAAATTGAACGATTTAAATGGTGTGCGCATAATTTCTGACATCCGGTCAATAGGCTATAATGACACCTGCTTTTTTTTAGAATAACATAATTCAAAATGTATTTTTGCTTTATTTTGTGCTAACCTGCAGAATACTTGAATCGCGTTCATTATAAAAGCTCATATACATAGATGCATATACACATGTAGATAGATAGATAGATAGATAGATAGATAGATATAGTGTAGGTGGAGGAGGACGTATGGGTAACATTTTGCGGAATGCTTGCGCATACTCTGCAATATTCCTATATGCAATCACATAAATTGATTTATGAATGTATGGAGTATATATATACATGTGAGTGTGTGTGTGTGTGTGTGTGTGTGTGTGTTTGCGTGTGTGTGTGTGTGTACCCATTCCTCAATTCAATACTCTTTTGTCGGAAATGCATTTTCCTTCAAACACATTTGCTTACACACACGAACGCAAACACACACAAGCACACACACACGCGTATATATATATATATATATATATATATATATATATATATATATATATATATGTGTGTGTGTGTGTGTGATATGTGTGTGCGTGTGTGTGTGTGTGTTTTCACAGGCGTGTGGCGCTTGCTCGCATATCATGACAAGGAACAAGAAATTAAGACGAAAACAATGCCGCTCTCTTTTTGTGCAACACCTGCGCGAGTTGTCGACGAATCATGAAATCTATTCAGGTAAGAACATTTTTGTATGTTTATGAGTTTTTTTTTCAAGATTATGCTTAAAAAAAAGGAATATATATATATATATATATATATATATATATATATATATATATATATATATATATATATATATATATCACAAAAGAAACTTACAATTTAAAAACGATGGAAAGTAAAGCCCGTTTTGGAAAAAATAAGAAACTGAAGAAATTGAAAGTAAACATGTTTGTAAGGCAAAAAATATGGAATGAAGATTTTTTTATGAGAATACAGTATAATTTATTGTATACGATGTTTCGGTATATTATATACTTTCTTCAGATGTTATAACGCCATACAAAGAAGACTATTTTACAGGGTGACCCCCCCAAAAAAAAAGAAGCTAAATGGAGGTCATCTAGAACATTCTACAGAACGGAGAAAAAAAAAAGACCAAAGACCCTTGTGTTTTGATATGATTTTTTGAATATAATAAACTACTTATGACCAAAGTTTCATTTCATTTGGACAAAACACTAAGAAATGGGGCCTAATTAGAGTTGGGGCCCGTTTTGGGGGGGTCACCCTGTATATCGGTTATAATACAAATGAACAAGGAAAGATATATGTATCATCGTGAAATCGATGTCTGCTGAGCAACTGATCCGGATCAAATGTAATCTATACAGGCGTTTGAAATGTTAAATCTCTTGTGTACAATGTTTCCATGAAATAGTTTCACGATTAATCTGATGTGTATGCAAAATCACGGTGGGGGGGAATAAATACTGTTATAAAATAAAACTCAGATTTATCCTAATAAAATAATTCATTACAAAACCTAATTACAGAAATTGATTAGCAAATACTGAAGAAATAATATTGCATAAGTCATTTTCGAATTGTTTCCCTCGAGCTTTGAGGACATCTACAGCCATCATACGCGCACTTGTTAAGAGATAGAAGTATCACTGATTCGTTAGAAACAACCAAAAACCAACCAATCGTCAGTGGTTCAGATATTAGCAAAAATAAAATTGATAAACTACTTATACATTACTTTCAACTACGACAAAATACTCTTAAAATACATATACACAAGAAAATATAAAAAGAATACATACACCAATCGTATAACCATTCCTCTAATTATAAAAAATATTCATTTTCGTATCAGTAATGATTAAACTAATGAACAGCGTTTAATAAATTGCGTGATGTCTATGACACAGCTCTAATAATAATATGTTTACATTGGAATTCAATATAAGAAACAAGAAAGCAATAATAACAGAAATAGGACGACAATAAATATAATCCAATGCACATTGAAATATAAACGATGTTGAAAACTAATTTAGGTAACGAACAATCTTTCTAATCATATTTATAAACAGTTTCTTGTACATATATTACTTAAGCCGAATTTATACAGGATAAGTCACAGATGCAATAAAGAAAAAACAAAGAATTATTAATTCGCCTAAAAATTACGAAGGGATAAAAAGAATACAAAGCAAGTTATCAAAATCGTATAATATTAATTTTAAACAATCAAAAGAAATAGTGGTTATTCACGTAATAATCTATCTATATCTAAAAGTTAAATTGTATGTGTGTGTGCCCGTATGCGTGCACTTCCCTATAAAACAACTCCTTCAATTTTCAGTCTACAGACTCAAGATTTGACATAAGAGGAATTGAGATTTGAGAAAATCTATTTAATCGATTTTCGGCTACAACTTTGGTTGTCAAGAGGTCAAGGTACAACGAGTCGACATTTGAAAACTCTACCAAACCTCTCCGCCAATTTTGGGTCTAAACACTTGAAATATTAGATGTAGATTACTTGGTCATGAATAAAACTTTTTAATTTGATTCGATCCCAAAACAATAAACGTTAAGGGATCAAATTGGGGTCGAATTGTAAAAATAATTGACATCTGCGGTCTCTACCTAATTACTCAACAAATTGTTGGCCTTAATATTTGAAATTTTACATAAACTGTATTCAGATATAGTGCATGATTTTAATCGGTTCTTGGCTGAGATTTTTGCTGCCAAGGGGTCAAAGCAAACTAGCAGACTATTTAGTTAATTTTGGGTCTAAATATTTGAAATTTTACATAAAGAATATACAGACATGCAGCAATCTTTTTAATCAGTTATGGGCGAAAATTTGTCTGCCAAGAGATCAAAGTTGAAAGAGTTGACCTTTGCAGACTCTACCATACTCCTTCGCAATTATTTTTATGTCTAAACACTTGAAATTTTAGATGTTCCTGAACATGAGTCAAGCTTTTTAATATATATATATATATATATATATATATATATATATATATATATATATATATGTATATGTGTGTGTGTGTGTGTGTGTGTGTGTACATAAAGTTATGAACAGTACATAGGGCCCGAGTAAAGCCGGGCTGAACTGCTCGTAAAAAATACAACCGAGGAAAATGCAACCATATAATACCTACTAATTGCCCCTTACAACATAATTGTTAACAAAAAGCATACTATACGAGTTTAAATATGCATGAGTAAAACCCTAAATAATAAATAATAGTACTTAGGTTTCGGGAATAATGAAAAGTTGTTGAAAGTGTTTAAGTGATTAACGGCACACACTGAAAACATAAGTGTACCAAGTCCGAAACCAGTTAGATCAACAGAGCAACTTTCATACAACCTCACTAAACCTTGTGTCTATTTTCCTGAAGAAGGGGTAAATAAAATAACCAAAAGTGGATGGATCCCGCACGCACACACACACACATACATACATACATACACACATACATACACACATGCATACACACACATACATACACACATGCATACACACACGCACACACATACATACACACACATACACATACACATAAACATACATACACACATACACACATACATACACACATGCATACACACACACGCACACACATGCATACACACATACACACATACACATACACACACATACACACATACACACATACACACACATACACACATACATACACACACACAACATGGTTGATGTGATACCGGTTATTTATGTGCCTTTGTACTCAATCCATTTATGCATAGTAGTAAGTTTTTTGTATAACTTTTTATACTAACCCGTTATGATATATAAGCGTTGATATTAAAATCATCTAATGTGGGTAGTGGCCAATTTTGTAGACATACAATCCTAGAATATCTTTTTTATTTTAATTTTAAATGTAAATTATTACATGATATGTTTGCGTATGTCACCATGTTTAAACTGTTTCAGCACGACACGTTTTCTATTTTAAAGTATCCCATGCTTCGTGAACATGTCTTCATAGTATAACGGACTATTTGCTTTGTTGTAGTTTTAAGACATACACAAACACATTGGCAAACACATAAAAGTTAGATCACCCCCAAATACCAATTTTTCTATTTTGATCGCTCAGCAGCCTTTTTTCCGAGCGAAAACCGATTAAAAAGTTTTCCACATGTCTGAATACTCTATATATCAAATTTCATTTCAAATCAAAAATTCGCTGAGTATATAGGTTGAGATTTGTCCTCACATACACACACATTTTCACTTTTATTATTATAGATTTCCGTCGCTGGTAGAATGCCTGTTTATCACTTGTCTAGTTTGCAGAAAGTCAGATCATTGTTGCGTGAGATGAGGTATGCTTTCCTTGGACAGTTCAGCTGGGGATGTTTTCCTCTGCATCAAAGGCAATATGGTCTGACCCATTTTTGTTATTTTGATATGATTTGTTTCCTGTTGACTGCAGTATATTGTTGGTTCTATGCATTTGTAAGAGGTTCAAACTCCCAGGCTTTGCATTCTTCCTATGGAAACGAGTTAGTTTATTGCTAATCGCCCGAGGCGCCCTTATTCAAAAATGTCGAGTCATTTTTGCCGTCAAAGTGCCCAGATTTATTGCATTCAAAGTGCTCTTCTTCTAGGACGCTGTATCCTCAATTCCATCCTTGTCTCACATCTTTCGGCCCTTGTCTCACATCTCCCCGCTGTGAGATGGAGATAAATTATAGCGAAATCGCAAAGCGAATCCTATGAACAAACCTTTCGTTGAATATCAAATCTTTAGCTGAACTTGACACATGTCATTGGCTTCCTACTCCAAACACACTTTTTATAGCAAATTTGTTTGTGTGGTTCTTTTCATTATTTTGTCTGTAATGTACGACCCGTGTTCGTATTACGGTGCGAGTTTTAACACGTGTCAGACCATGCATATTATATGTGTCCTGCGTTAATGTCAACGGAGTTTGTTTCTCATTAACAATGTGTAGACCTATCAATAAAGTAATTTTGAAATTAGGTATGATAAAATCAACAGTAAGTTTTTTTGATATGACAAGGACACGTTCAAAATGAATGTTTCTATTTAAAACACAATCGACCTGTAATTCCTGTAGATTTTGCATGTAAAACTTTAATTTAATCCCTTTTCTATAAAAAGTAATTTTATAAAATCAACAGAAAGTTCTCTACAGTGTAATATAGACTACAATATATTGTGGCTTACTGACTGCATGTTTAGTTTCAACTAAGTGCACCGAGGTGGGTCCCCAATTATAGTAGGTAATCAATCTATTTGAGTGAACAGCGGGGGATTTAATCGATTTCGATGACAATAAAAAATACGGGTGTGTGAAACATTCGTTGATCATCATTCAATCCAGGGTAACGTCGGGTCACCCTGCTAGTATTTGTAAGGATACAGCTGCAAGTATGTTTTAACTAATTTGTATTAATCTCTGGTTTTGAACTCATTTTAATTTCAGTACTTTCCAAATATTTTAGTGCTACAGATACTGCTGCTTGCTACGGAACTGCTCACAACAAAATCTTAGCTTGTGAAAGTTTCTTTAAGGGAATGAGAAAGGAAAATCCTTACCACTTTTTAGTAACATGTTCCACAGAGATGATAGTGAGAGCTTTTGTCACAGCTGTTTCATTTATCATGAAGTAGATTTTAAAAAGCCCTTGCTTAAAAAACGGCTTCAATTGCATGGACAAGACTTGTAAGCACACAGACTTACGAGATTTATCGTCTTAGGAAGAAGAAAAAAAACTTATTTTTAAGTAGGAGTTAATTAAACCACGAACAATTTTTACTATGTTTCAAATGATTTAGTGAAAAATAACTGAGATAATTGAAATGTATGTGTAAAAGTACGATTGAACGACAAACGTAGCACATTACATTTATCATTGTGTTAAATCTGTTTGTATATTCGATTACGCAAAAGTACTTGCAGCAATATGTAAATTACTCTTATAAATCACTTTACGATTGCTGTAATACAACAACATTCTTGAGGCATGTTTCACAGAGATAATATATAAACAGGAAATGCCTGCGTGGCATAATAGCTAAGAATCCTTTCGGGGGAGCCTTCAGCTCCCCATATTTTGATCTTTTATCTCAGGCTCGCTCTCGAGGGGAATCTAATATTATCATTCAGGCGCTGCCTGGATTTCAAAATTTCATAATATATCAATCAGGTTTGACTGACAGTTGTTTACAAAACCCAGTTGTGTCAGAACGATTTAGGATCCAAGAATTCGAAATGTCAAACCCAAAAGAACTCGTCATCAAGACCCACAAAAACTAAACAATGTCCAAGTGTTATGAATAAATGTTTTTCTCGCTTTCTCTCTTTCTACTACTTTCTTTCTGACCCTTTCATAAATTGTAAGAGAGGAGCATTAAATTATATTGTTTTAATAGTCGAGGCTTGTATTCCGTGCGCGACGGAGGCATAGCAGTTTTGCGCCGGCCGTTGGCGATACGCATCGGGTCAGTGTTAAAATAAAATAATCTATATTTTTATTTGAAAAAAAAAAGATGCCTTTTTTTCGCTATTTTATACAAGCGTTAGTTTTCAGCAATTGTCAGCAGTCCCTGCCACCAACGTCGATAAATGTTGCCCCTTATGAAGTCGACCAAAAACACCAGAGACCATACCCACCAGCGGATGTAGCCGACGTCTAGTCAACCCTAGTGATTCATCTTTGAAATTTCTATCGTCCATGTCGTTTGATCGTGGCTAACACTAGCGGAGATGGTTGCCGTATCAGAACATAACAACAGGTTCAAGAAATGTCTCCACAACTAACAAAGTAAATCGCATACGTGTTTGTCATCTTTTTTTTTCATTTTATTTAGTTTATAGAGATTGCGAGGGCCCCTTTCTGTCGCAAAGATTTGATTCTGTTATACGTTAAATTTTTATCCGAGGACTGTTTTGATTATACATAATCTCACTTTAAGAGCTGCTACTTGTACTCCGATGCAGCCTGGTTTTCCAGGGATTCAGCCTAAGTAATTGTTTGAATTAATTTTTCATTTCATCAGTTGCCCATCAACCTGTATGATGCTTATTGGTCTCAGTGACTATGTAAGTTTAAAATTTCCATGTATTTTCTAAAAAAGAAAATGAGTCATAGAACTAGATTTGTTATTTTTATTAGATATATAATCTTTTATGATAAATCTTGAAAATTATTTTTAACTAGTAGGGAAATCTGACCTTGCCCGGATTAAATGATAATCACACTCCCATATTTTTTTCTTATTTAAACCGCTAACTTAGTTCACAATATACCGTAGTATACACTGCACTGTAGATAACCTACTGTTGATTTTATAAAATTGTTGTTTATATATAATGGCTTGTTCAAAATATCAAATATCATGCTTCAATTGTGCTTTAACATTCATTTTGAACGGACGTTTGTCATGTTAAAGGCTTCATGTTGATTTTTTTATGTCGATTATTTTCTGTTTGTGTGGTAATAAAGCTTCTCAGATACACATGTGATGTTAGGCTGTGTAAGGTGTTAACATCGGTCGAAATCGTCTCTCCTTCATTCACCGGATTATTTGATTATCGATACCTTGGGCCTTGATAAATGGTGACAAAAAAAAAACCCGTGTAAAACGTACTTCATAGAAATAGAAATAAAATATTGTGAAGTAAATACATCTTATTGAAATGATAACTAACGATACTTATGCCGTGTAAGGGAAAATTCATTTAATGAACAAAAACTGTCATTAACTGAGACGATTTTAAGAGTTTATACAATATATACGGTAATAGCATATATATTTCCTTATAATCGTAATATATATCTCTCTGTGCACTTACGTAAAAGTCACTTTGTGTGTGTGAGTTCCTTTGTCATAGGTTCCGAAACGGGTGAGCCTATCTTTTGCAAATTTCATACAAAGATAATTTATATTTCTGGCGGTGTTCTTAAGTATGTTTTGTACAGAAACTCATCGGAAAAGTATCGAAAATCGAAAAAAAGAAAAGGATCTTAAAAAAAGCTTTTCTCTCTTATATATAAAGAATAATTTTACATGGGAATATTTTACGTTACAACGGCTAAGGGAGATAATAAAATCTAAGCAAATTATTTATTTAAAAAAAAAGCAGATTTATTATAATCTGGCGATATAGTTTAGTGGTAGAGCATCGAATATATCTCTGTTCAAGTCCGGGTGTACCTCGCCATTTTATTTCAATTTTTTTTCTTATCAATGAATTCAATTTACGATGAAAGCATTTAGTACAATTTCAAATCGCCCCCAAATCATTTCTTTGTTTGCATATTTTAAAACCAAATTAATCAAAAGTGACTTTTCAGCCCAAATATCAGCTGACGTGATATTGTAAACAAACACAGATGGAATTTAATGAAAGACATTATCATTAATATTTTTAAAAAAAATTTTACGAATAAGTCTACCGGGAAAATTATTCTTCGTAATATATAATAATTGATAGAATATTTATTCTATAATAAAAGATAAATTAAAATATCATGTTTAAGCGTATTGTAGGATTTACCAACGCAGGGTTGCCAGCTAGTATATATATATATATATATATATATATATATATATATATATATATATATATATATATATATATATATAAAATCTTCTTGCTAATACTGTGGGAGTCAAAAGTGTTTGCAAAACGTATATACTAATAAATTTATGCTTCAATATTTTCCAATATAATAGCTATATTAGTCATTGTTCGATATGCAAATATATGAAGTAAATTCCTAAAAACAGAAACAAAATAATTATATTTTAGGGCAAAATATGGATAAATATGGATTTTAAAAAGATTCAGGAAGACATATGTGCCATAAAATTTTGCAAGACTCATTTATTTCAAACTAAATGGCATTTTCATGCATAATTCAAAACATTGTGTCATTACGATAATAGTACCATATATTGATAACATATTACAAGAAAACCCCAGTTATTGCTCAAATAACAATTAACAGAACAATGCAAATTTTAAAAACAATTTTAACCTTTTATGCGCTTTCCTTCATTCTCAATCATACCCATCAGCCTCCTATAAACAGAGGATGTTACTTTATGCACTGGTTGAGGTGTGATTTTACAAGATTCCTCCCTCATCCTCTCCCAATGGTCTTTGTTTACTGCTGAATTGATGCCCGTTTTCGTAAACCTTCCTCTTCAGAACCGACCAGAGGTTCGCTATCGGATTCAAATCGGGCTCTGAAGTGGCCACTTCATCAGACGGTCACCAGAGATCCCCTGGGCGGAAAGACAAGCTTTTGTTAATCGAGAAGCATGGCTTGGGGCATTGCCTTGTTGAATAATGAGATTCTGGTTGACAGCATCATTTTGTGATTTTAACCAGTGCAATAAATTTTCTTCCAAAAACTTGCAGTAGTTCATAGAATTCATTTTGACACCTTCAGAGGTAAGAAAAGAGCCAAGAATCTCACTACCAATAATCCCAGCCCAAATCATCACCCCCCTTTCCCTGTTAACGTCTGAATAGCAAGCGTGGGCTATTTCCTTTAAGAGGCTATACCTTGGTTTCACCGTCGAGACCGTTGAGGGTTGCTCTAGCCTCGTCAGTCCAGAGAACATTTTAAAAATTAGTTTTCAAATATTTAGTAGCCCATGCTAGTCGCTTCTGACAGTTGATATCACTCAAGGGAGGACACTTTTCGGTGTTCTCCAGTCCGCTATTTGTTTCAAAATCTGTTTTGAGGCACTTTTAGAGATGCCAGACACTCCTGCATCGACGAAAATAGCTTTGCTTGTGCTGTGTGGGTTTCTTAGCATACTCCTTTTGATTTCCATAAACCTCGTAGTGAAGTCACCTTTAATCTGCCAGTTTTGTGCTTTTTTCTTCCATCTTTGCCGTCAATGACGAAACGTTTCACAGTTCGATGATCTCGCTTCAAAATCTTGGAAATTTCTAATGTAGACTTCTTCGCAGCAAATAATTTAACAATTTTACCTTTCTTGCTATCTGTCAACATCTTTCCTTTATAACCATTCTTTGCCTCACCTGAAAAGAGAAAATGTTTAACAATAATTAAATTCTGTTTTTTTTTCGTAAAATGTAGTAATGAAAATAAACAGAATAGCAAGTAGCAAATGACGAAAGTGGTGAAACTAAAAAAAAGCAAAATTAATAATGAAATTGAGAAAAAAAAGGTCTGCAAACTTTTGTCCCCACAGTATATATATATACTTACTAATATATATAAATATACCTATATATATATATATATATATATATATATATATATATATATATATATATACATACATATATATATTTCTGTAGAAATATATTTTCTAATGATATATCAGTCCTTATTTAAGAAGTTCAATGTAATTACAACGCAATATAGAGAATAAATGACAAAAAGTTATATTCCAAAATTCATGATGTTGACCATCTTATAATTTATTCCTTTAATTCAATTGGCATATACATTCTTGACAGTATCTGTTTCGTAGTTTCGTAGCGCAAAATCAATCACTTAATTATTATATGAATTAATTATTATATGAATGTTCGATAGTATCGAACATTCATTTTGGTATGTATACATATTATATGCATAGTATATATATGTGTGTTGCTGCTATTGTTTGCGCGGGTATTATTAAATAGGTATTGTTTGGGCCAACGTTACCCAGAAGCCAGTTTAGATTAGCTAAAATTGTAAAGTAATCCATCAACTAAGTTTTGCGGACAACGATTTGACTGTTTACATTTTTACATAGGAACGAGGTCAAATTTGCTATGAGTTTATTATTTGACTTTTGTTGTTACTATATCTAGAATCAATCGTTTCTTTAGTAATATTACCGGCATTAACAATAACATCGCCAACAAAGGTGATTGATATATAAATCGGTAGATCAAAAGTGTATTATTCAGTGTTTTTATGTTTATTTCAAAGCAAAGAAATGCCAGCACCTGTTGTTGAGAGTATTCAACACGTACTCGTACAAAAGCACCGAAAATTGTCGAACGATATGAATAATCAAATTCCTGATGAACCGCCCCCTTAAGTAAGACACTTTATCAAATCTCCAATACTAACGATTACTACGATATTATCCCATTGATTACTGTACACGCAATAACCCTTATCCCCGAGTTACTTACAGGCCTTGATAAGTGGTGACCTCCATGTAAAAAAAAAAAGAAGCTTAATTTCATGCAAAATATACTCAAATGTCTACGAATAAATCAACAGTCGTAAAATAGAAATTGGCATGCTTCAAAAGAGATTACAAATCACTCAGATGTGTATGTCCAGGAAACAAAAAATTGGACATCGAAACGACTCACTAAATAGATTTTGCGAAGTCAATTCTAGACTAAGTTAACTGAATAGTACGTGTTAATCGATTACTTTTTGCTAAGTTGAATATCTCTTTCTTTCATATCAATAATTGCTTCGATTAATATGAATCTTTATTGCAAAATTTATTAATAAATTTTAATATTTCTCAATTTTTCATTCTTTCTAGATTTTTACTTAGCATGAAATATAAAATGATTAATTATGAAAATACTCAACTTAATGTGGAAGATAATACTTGTTATACGTTATAAACTTCGTAATTTGATGTATAAATATTGGCTAAACTAATTTTTTCTCGAAAGTATGTTTACATTCTCGATTTAGTGTCTAATCCCTGCGCTGATGAAGAGACTTTATTTCAATACATATTGTATTGTCTTATAAACGATCGTAGACAGATTAGTTGTTGATATTGAATTATTGGAGCCTAACTAAATGATTTGTCCATACATACACATATACATGTGTGTGATAATCCTGAAACAGACAGTTATATTTGTTATACAACCCCTAACGGATCCTGTCGTCGCACCATGCATGAAACAAATTCGAGTGCGATCCATCAACATTTACAAAAAATAAAAAAACGTAACTCTACCTATCTCTGATTTAAGACACATCTTAGTTAGAAAGACAAAAAAAAAAGACATCATAAATTAATTTTAAACGGTCACAAATGCATAAAACCATCTAAATTACACTTTTTAAACTTAGAATAAACATTATCAAAGAAGAAATATTTAAAAAAAAACTTTCTTCCATGTGACCAAAGATGTCACCCCAGTATTTGGTATGCTAATGACTCAAAAACACTCTGCCGGCCCGCTGCCTGCGAATACTGACCTTGTGCGGTCATTAAAATATTTTTATATCCAGTTTTCCAAACAGATCATTTGTGTCTAACCTGATGCGGAATCGAAAACATTTATGATATCTACGGACATATAGTATTTTTTTTTATTTCCACACAAAAAATAATTCTTTTAATCGAAAAATATAAAAAGTATAATTGAACATACGCTTTCTGTTGCTTGTAACAATATTTAAAAAATAATAAAAAAGAAAATGTTGCCTAAATACACAGAATTCATAAACATATATTTTGTTTCTGAATTTTTTAGATGAGAATTGGTTGTTCGTATTATTTGGATTCATTGGATTACTGTTCTCATCTTGAGTGTCATTTTCACAAACTCAAGGATCCTTGGCGCAATGGTTAGGAAAATTTAGTTGTAAAAATTATATTATTCAAAATGTTCAAATATCGATATTAGTAACTTAAAAACAACTGCGAATTACTTAGGACCTCTATCCAGCCATGGCTAACGAAACAATTCTGGGATTATATTAATTCCATTTGAAATTCCGTGCATATTCCCGAATTCGACAGAAAGATTCTCGAGTTCGACAAGATAAAGCTGAAAGAAGATCAGATGTTACATCGACCAAACCGTTGTGAGAATGACACTCACGATAAGAACAGTAGTCCGATGTATTCAAATAATATGCTTATACATACATACATACATACATACATACATATATGTGTGTGTGTGCGGGATATACATACATACATATATATATATATATGTATGTGTGTGTGCGTGTGCGTGTGTGTGTGCCCCTCTGTGTCTAATGCGGTTCAAATATTCGTGTAAACATGTGCTTGTTATGCATATATATTTAACAAGTAATTATATTTATTGAAATGCGCGAATATATTCAAATCTCGATAGGTGACACCGTACGACGGTGAAGTGAGTTACCCGTTTACTCCACACCATGTCTCTCAGAGTGGGGTGGGGTTGCACAAAAAAACACCTGCAAAAAATCAGGTGATATGATAATCTATTTTTATGAGGAAAATATATTTTGCTTGTAACGACTTGCCCCACGCCAACTGTTATTCGCTTCTTAAAACATAATTAACTTTTTGGTAAATGAAAGAAAGAAAATATTACACTTCATTTTATTTTGTTTGTTATGGAAAGGTCAGTAAGTCTTTGTTAATTTCAATTTTATGATCCCCGATCTGAAGAATGTGTATTAATCAACGACAGGCCAACGCAAAAAAACAAAACAAAAAAAAACAAAAAAAAACAAACGAAATCCGATTCGTCATAAATAAGCCAACGCCGAGTTTCTTTATCGCTGGAAACTGGTACAAAGGTTGGTTTATTTAAAAAAAATAATTTTTATTTCTTGTTTAAATTTAGAACTAGATCTAAAATTAAAGATGCGTAGTCGTCATACATAAACGTACGGTCGAACAAACGAACAGGAATCCACATACACACATGCATCCACATGCATGGCCATGCATGCACAGATGCAACTGTTCGAATTAATATAAATTCTCACGTGTATATATATATATATATATATATATATATATATATATATATATATATATATATATATACTTTTATATGAACGGAACTTTTGCGTGGGTTTGTGTGTGAGACTTGATTCCCTATGAACTCGAAAACAGCTGAGCCGATTTTTATGAAATTTCATACGAAGGTAGTTTATGGGTCTGACAGTGTTCTCGGGTTTTGTATCGGAATGTCTTCGATAAGTATCGATTATCGATAATCGAAATAATCCAATGAAAGACGGAACAGACGATTCCGACTAACGTTAACACCTTACACAGACTAACATCACAAATGCATTTGAGAAGTTTTTTTTACCACACAAGCCATGTAAGCCCGACATATAAATCAACAATAGATTCATTGATATGGCTCATTTGTAATGAATGCTTCGGTTAAGAGCAAATTGCTGCATGGTACTTGACTTTTTCATTTTAAATCTTTATTCAAGTCATTGTATATATATATATATATATATATATATATATATATATATATATATATATATATATATAATTTTATAAAATTAACAGTAGGTTCTGTACAGTCACTACGAGAGGCATGCGAATTTGCTTCAGGGGCACCGAGATGAGTCCTCTACTAGACCAGGCAATCATTCGATTTGATTGAAAATTGGTCGATTTCACTGATTTCGATGGCAATAAAAATATGGGCGTTTGACACATACCTTGATCCACATTCAATCCTAAGCAAGGTCGGGTCCGTCTGCTAGCGTATATATATATATATATATATATATATATATATATATATATATATATATATATATATATATATATATATTCATTCATTCTGTATTTTCGATCGTTCTGGATATCTTTTCTATTCGCCGAGCGGTCTTTTTAATTTCAGTTGGCATGTTATATAAAATGGCACCTACAAGTTGTTGTTCGGCCATATTCTTCTCAAGCGCTTTCTATCGGTGCATCCATTTATCATCAGGAGCGATTGTTGTTGTTATCTTTTTTTTTCTCCTGATGATAATCGGATGTACCGATAGAAAGTGCTTGAGAAGAATATGGCCGAACAACAACGTTTGGGCGCCCTTTTATAGAACATGCCAACTTAAATTAAAAAGACCGCTCGGCGAATAGAAAGATATCCAGAAAGATCAGAAAAAAGAATAACTCTGTCGTGATCAATCAGACGTACTTGAATAAAGACTTGCTGCCAAAATATACATATACATGCATATATATATATATATATATATATATATATATATATATATATATATATAGAGAGAGAGAGAGAGAGAGAGAGAGAGTTGCTTTTAGTTCTAATCTTTAACAGCTCTAATCGTTTTTGTTTTTCCAATAGGTTTGTTATTTGAAGTTTTAGCACACACACACACACACACACACACACACACACACACACACACACACACGCGCGTCAAGCCTAAATATCTAGAAAGATAATGAAAAATAAATAACGTTATTTTATAAAGCATGTTAATGAATTGCATAACATATATTTAAAAATGTTGTTTTACATCAAAAATATTGCATGTGGTTCACGTTATTACTGCAAGAATATATTGTTATTGCTGAAGTATTGCAGCTGTTTTGGTGCATAACTAGAGCTCTGACAACAGCATTGTTTTGACTCTCGTGTATATATCCGTAACAGTTAGATACCGTTAATCAACCGAGAACCACGTCACTCTATATAACATCATATAAGATATCAACCGATACAAACTCGAGAGTCAAAACAACGAAAAGAATACGCTGTTGTCATAGGCCTAGTAATAACTTATACAGTTTTCATTAATGAAGTTGGAGGATTCTGTCAAAGAATTATGCGCTGTCAATCTTAATCATTCAAAAAGCATGTGTTTACTTATGTGTTATTACATATTAAGGCCGAAAGTAACGCATGGATAATATTTAATAAGATAGATTGATGGTTAGTTGAATGATCAAAAATATGAGACGATTTATAATGATTGATGGAATTTTAAAAACACCAGATTTTTTATGAGAACTATTTACGAATAAGCCTTTGTTTGCATTGAATTTGGCAAGAATTATATTGTAGTCTGCAGAAAAACATTTCAGTGTTAATTTGTTCTATATATATGATTTTTGGGCAAGAAATTATGTTTATCGAAATCTTGTTTGAAGTTAGGCATAGGTATGGTAGATAAAATGAAATTCATTTGAAGACATTGGTTTTATATTCTCAAAGGAGAAAAGTGTTTAGAGCTGCAGGTCTCCAGATCTGTAAGCACTATCTCATCCTATGACGTATTGGATTTAGAGTTGTTAAAATAACAAAGCATTTTTCCTTCATTTTACAACTTACCCTAGAATAAAAGGAAAATGATCATCAAGATCTTGAATACCAATGCTCATCAAAGTGTTGCCATAAACAGATGTCTCGTCTAAATATATGTCAACAAATTATCTCAATATGGGATATCATTAAGGAAGGTAAGAAAGAAGGCAGAACCTGGAATAAACCATTAAGACACAACAGAGTTGCTATTATCTGCTAGCATTTTAAACTTATCTGAAAGAAAGCATTCGATGATTGCCAGTTATACTATAATAATTAAGTCTAAGAAACAACCATTTATCTCAGACTGTACCAAAAGCCTTCTTATATGTCGCGAGATTTAACCCCAGAAACAAAGTCCATATTGAGAGATCCACTGATCTCATGTGATATTACAATCAGTAGGCAACCAACTGACTTCTGTAAGAGGACATCCATATTGCTTGCATAATTAAATTGCTTTAGTTGACAACTCTTTAATTCATTACATAATCAAACATCCTGCTCGGGACGCCAAGGCAACTGATCGATCTGTACTGAAATGCAGAAAACTGATCATTAATAGTTTCAAATAATCGGGAGACGAACACAATTTATAAAGAAGAACTAGAGCTCTGACAACATGAATTCTCCCTTTAGATTATGATTGAATATTTTTTTTTAATTAGAGAAAAAAGTTCCGGAACTTTCTACTTAAGGACAGTGTTTCAAATGTTCGCGGGATCAGCTGACTTGTTTACATAATTTTTTTAATTATTATTTGCAACACTGCAGACATATATATCGATATCATTTAAAGTGTTTTATTTAACGAGAGAAATTCTGAAACGAGCTGACACTTATGAGTAGAATTTGAAGCAAAGCTCTATGCAAAATGTTGTCTTTTTCAGATGCCGAGCAAATCAGCTTTGGTTCACTAATTATAGTTGGAATTGATGTCTTATATCTGGTAAATTCCCTACTTGTTATTCTCATAAAACCCCGTGAAGCAATCCTCTATTTAGCAACTTTAGGTAAGACAGATAAGTTATGTTACTTTTTTCTGGTCGATAAAATAATCTTATGAAATTACAAACGAACGTCATGGAATGATAGAAGAGAATATTGATATTTTCAAATTGTTAGACGAGCAGCTAAGGCTGGAAATTTAGAACTGCCACAGAACCTCCGATTTGTCAATAAGAAAAAGACTTAAATCTGTCACTACCAAAATGAATAATATATTGCTATTTTTATCGGTAAATAATTTAGATCAAGTGTAATAAAGTTATTAAAACTGCTACGAAGACTGAAATTGGAAGAAGAAAAAGACGTAAAGAAAGAGTATTGGTGGTAGAAACGTTTAAATAGGCAAATAAAACAACTTTTAAAAGATAAATAATGAACAAACTGTGAGAAATGGCAAACTCCAAAGTCACAATGCTTGTAAAAGCTAATCTGTCAAATTGGCATACACCAAAAAGGTTTCAAATGTATCACTGAAAGAACTTAAACAGTGTATAATTGCCATAGTTAAACGTTACAGTGTGAGAACTGGAGAATATCGGCAGAATAGACTGTTCGAGAACAACCGGAAACATTTTTGAATTTACTAGAACAAATTGAAAGAGGAAAAGACATTATAGCTGATGCTGATCATCTCGTATATCCTGGAAAGGGATTTGGGAAAAGGAAGTAAAATATCAACATTATGCAGAATGGATCAAAGAATGCTCTATTCTAGACCAATGTCAATGTCTCTATATAAATAAAATGAAGTAATTTTTCTCCTCTGAGTTTGACCTTAATAGGATTTAAACTCGAGACATTTCATGCAAATGTAATATGCACAAACTGCAGCACATTATCTGAGGTGTGCTATAGGCCTATTGCTTCTACACTTGCTCGATAATCATACATTCCTATATTTTTTTCTGGCGAGAGTTCAATGCCAAAGCCTGTAAGCATCAATGGAAGTTGTAAAATCTTTTCTCTCTATTTAAGTCCTCCTTTCCCTGTTCCCCATTTACACCGCCGCTTCATCGTTCACGAGGGACTAATACGAACACACACCGATTACGGGGTTTGTAGTTGCATGCAAAAACTGAAATGCTTCCTATTGCGCGAACCGCACCACGCCTAATTATACATTTCTTATTTCCAATTAATTTCGAAACATTACACTAGGAAAAAAAACGATTCTCTCCTTTTCTTGGTGATTCATTTTCTTTTCTTTTTTTATTCATTAACATATAATATATCATTTCCTCTTCCTTTAATTTCGTTTCGTTCGATGTTTTCTTTTTCTGTTTAAGTTTTTCCGATTACAGAGTTAAGGATTAATTTTACGGTTAGCGCGTTACAAAATGTAAAATGTCAATTTTTCACTTAAAGCGCTTACGCACATATCAATCTCGATTAGTAACAAATCGTTTTATGTGTGCTTTAACATAATCACCAACTCGAATAGAGAAATACTACAGTTAAAATGTAAACAATGCATTTCTATACGCATCTCTAAAAACCTCAGTTCCGGTTTACTGCGTTTCGTATGCTTTCGTTTTGTTTCTTTCATGTTCCCATTTTTCAGATTTCATGGCGAGTGTAAACATCGTTACGATATAACTCAAAGCAAAATGAATTTCTCTACTGACGCTTTTCTTGGCACAAACAAGGTGTTTTCTTTTTTGTAATATTTCCTTTAATATCGTAGGAGTTGACTTCACTAATTATCTTTGAATTATACCAAGAAAACTAATATTTATCTCGAAATGGATTTTTACATTGGATTTATTTAACTTCAAAAATTAACTGAATTGGTAAGCTCGCCGTGCAAAAAATTTCTCATAACTTTTTCTATCACGTGTACAAACACTTTATTCTCTTGGGGAAATCAAGTTTTGCCATTATTCTTCAAATTCTTACTTCAGTCATCTAAATTAATTAGTGTGAAAGGAGCTTAGGAATTTCTGCATAGAATGATATGCCGATACATTATAACATTACGGTAAAATCATCGTTCACGTTCCACATGTCAACTTCTATAGGTTTCCGGGTATGCTGACACAGTTACGGGTTGTCTGTTCCGAAAGCATTTCTTAACATGGGGAGGTTTGGGATGTCTATTCCGAGACCCGTTTAATTGGAAATGTTTCGATTTAATTAATGAGAACGGGACAGTTTTCCATGGAACATTTTTCGTTAGTAAAAACAGACAATCACATGACATATTCATCAGGTTATCAACTGGGCGAGTGCCATGTGAAAACCGAAACAAAACCAATACATTTATTGTATAATAATTTATCAAAATATGATTGGACAAACACTTAGTGAAAATTTGCGTAACAAAATTTTAATGTTAATACAACAATTTTGTAATGAAAGCAACATCGGATTTTTATAAAATAGTTTTTTCTTCTTTTTTTTCGTACAAATAAATATTTGGAAACGTTTTTTGGAATTAAAGCAACTTTGAAAGGTGTTTGGAATTAAAGCAACTTTGAAAGGATTTTTGGAATTAAAGCAACTTTGAAGCGTTTTTTGGAATTAAAGCAACTTTGAAAGGTGTTTGGAATTAAAGCAACTTTGAAAGGATTTTTGGGATTAAAGCAACTTTGCATCGTTTTTTGGAATTAAAGCAACTTTGAAAGTTTTTTTTGGAATTAAAGCAACTTTGAAAGGATTTTTGGAATTAAAGCAACTTTGAAAGGTGTTTGGAATTAAAGCAACTTTGAAAGTTTTTTTTGGAATTAAAGCAACTTTGAAAAGTTTTTTGGAATTAAAGCAACTTTGAAAGGTGTTTGGAATTAAAGCAACTTTGAAAGGATTTTTGGAATTAAAGCAACTTTGCATCGTTTTTTGGAATTAAAGCAACTTTGAAAGTTTTTTTGGGAATTAAAGCAACTTTGAAACGTTTTTTGGAATTAAAGCAACTTTGAAAGGTGTTTGGAATTAAAGCAACTTTGAAAGGATTTTTGGAATTAAAGCAACTTTGCATCGTTTTTTGGAATTAAAGCAACTTTGAAAGTTTTTTGGGGAATTAAAGCAACTTTGAAACGTTTTTGGAAATTAAAGCAACTTTGAAAAGTCAACATCAAATAAAATTAAAGGATTGTTTCTTTCTCTTTATAAGGGGGAAGTGGGTTGTTTTTTTATTTTTTATTTTTTTGGTTTTAACTGCAATCGTTCTCCGCTTAATATTTTTTTATTATTTTTTTCAGGCTTCGGCCATAACTTTCTTTTTTTTTCCCGTGTACAAACACTTTTTTCCTTTGGTGAAATTCAGTTTTTTTCTTAATCTTTCAATTCCTATTTCAGTCACCTAAATTACGTAGTGTGACAGGAGTTTAGTTTTCTTTTTTTTTCTAACAAATAATTAATTGGAAATGTTATTCTGAATAAAAGTAACTTTAAATGATTGTTTTTCCTTTTTTTAACAGGGAAGGGGGTTGTTTATTTATTTATTATTTTTTTGTTTTTGTTTTTGTTTTACCGGCAATCGTTCTACAGTTTAAATTTTGGGTTATTTATTTAATGCTTCGGCCATAGTCTTACCAGGATTTGCACGGAAGGTGCGTGAAATAAAATGGCGTCTCCAATTTCGGCAATAAAGTGTAGAAGCACCGTTATTTTTTTTTTTGGATTATATTCGTTGGGGGCACAATTTAAAATAAAATAAAATAAAACAGAGCGAAATTTAAGTTTCACTTCCATTTTTACAACAACCGAATATGGGGGATTGATTTATTGGGATTTGTATTAGAAGCTGAGCACTTATTAAAATTATTCTATTGTTGAATTTTCCGCATTTAGGTTACATTTGTTAGTTTGCAATCTCTGATAGCCCACTTCAAAAATCGAACACAAGACGAAATTAAAAAGAATGGTACTCATGCAGAATTTGACCCTCCCCCGATTCCATTTAATTCCACCGGATTCAACCGAGCGCTGTTTAAATGTTGAAACACTAAATCAACATTTTCTTTATTTTTTCTTGCATAATTAATTAATTAATTAATTAATTAATGATGGGAGTATTTTTCTGTTTATTTTCTTAACATCTGTTGACAAGAAATTAATTTGTACATTTTCTTGAAAAAAACTTTTCGCTACTTTCACCTAACTATTTACAGTGTTCATATGAAGCATTAATCTTTTTTTTTTTAATAAAAATTCCGTTTGCAAAAAGAAACGTTTGCTGCCAAATTTCTGTGCAAGTTTTCCTGAAAAATAAAACAAACCTTCCCCTCACAATTTATGGTAAAAAAGGATTTTTTTAGGAAAAAAAATTGCAGAAAATATTAAAAGTAAATAAACAATACAAAATGTAAACTTCCTTGAGGAATGTGTTACATTTTAACAAACTGAGCCGATGCAACGCGTGGCTGGGTACAGCTAGTAGGAAATAAAGATAAGACAAAGTCGTTCACGTTCTACATTGGATTATTTTCATACTCTTTAAATTAATCTACAATGAGAAGTGCTACGAACATAAACCTGGTTGAACAGAAAAGGGGAAATTTTAAACATCTTTGAGACATGTGCATACAAACTGATAATACCAATGACCATTCCAAATCTGGCATAATTTTCTAAACACAAAACCAAGGGCATCAGTTCAATCACTGACATAGCCTGCACTTTCGATACCAGAATACAGAGAAAGAAAAAAAAAATAAATATCAAGTCCTCAAATGGAATCAGTCAGACTATGAAAATATAAAGTCAAAGTGATCCCCATTATAATTGAAACTCGTTGGGACCATAACAAAAAGCCATTATAGAATGGCTTAAACAGATGTAGAAGACAATTTCTTTTAAAATTTTGCAAAAGGCTTGTAAGTTAAAAATGGCGAAAGTGTTAATGTACAGTTTGAATATTTAAAGTCAAAGGAATTGACCTGATGTTCACAGAAAAGAAATCTAACTGAAAACCCCCAAAAGTTTAGACTTCTATATAATAATAATAATAATAATAATAATAATAATAATGATAGTAGTAGTAGTAGTAGTAGTAGTAGAAATCGGTTTATTTAGTAGAAATCTTGAAACAACAATAAATACCTGGTCACCCTTGTAACCATTTTAAAATCATTCATAAGATAGATAAAACAAACACTCATGTATGTAAACCAGAAGACTAGAAAACCTTATTTCTTTCTCTCTCTTCCTCTCTCTCTCTCTTTCCCTCTCTCTCTCTCTCTCTCTCTCTCTATATATATATATATATATATATATATATATATATATATATATATATATATATATATATATAATATTCGTTGGGTCGGAAAACGATAAAAAATTAGGTCCTATATTCGTCTATTATCGCCACTCGGAAAACGTTATCTTTAATTCTACGAAAATGATCAAGACCGTTATAAGACCGTTTAATGTGGATAATTGTAGAACTAAATATATGATCGACCACTCAAAATGACTGTCGTTCATCCAGCGTGTGTTTGTCCAAGCGGGCCGTCGAGGCCTTTTCTTTTTTTTTTCTTTTTTTTTTGTATGAATTTCATTTCAAGTTCTGGCTTTTGTTAGTAAAACGAGAATGAAAAGCATACGGATAAGCACACACGTACACAATCGCACACACGCAAAATGTACGAATATATCTACTCCGTATATATTCACATGGAGCTTGTAGTAATTCTTTTAATGTATATACTAAAAAAGATCATGATAAAAATTTAAAATATTTAAAAAGAGTCCCATCAAACGGAGTCTCCCTGTTGTCTTTAACAATATAAATATGAAGAACGGATAAAAATACGAACATGTAATCGCCCCCCCCCAAAAAAAAAATGAAATACGTGACAATCTCTCGATGAGATATTTCAGCAGAAGGGATACGAAGAGAAGAATCTATTCTCCGGATATTGAGCACTTTTTTTGATAACTGTATACCAGTTTAAGTGAATTTCTTTCATGCTGCCTCGATCTTGAAAGATTTTTTACGAACGAAAATAAACTGCAAATATTTCAGTTTAAAAAAACTAGAACTAGTAGAATTTCAGTTAACCGAAATAAACGTTTTTTTACGTTATAACAATTATTAGTTATGACTTATTGTGCTATTAAAAGAAAAATAATTAGCAGTTACGATGTCAACAAAATGTGAAGAAAAATAACTAGTACAAAAAATGTAAATTATTTTTTTTTGTTTGTTTTAAATTAATAATCATAATTGGATTGGATTGTTAGATTTTTTAAAATAAAAGTCCGGAATTACAAAACACCCTGTTAAAAAAATGGAGGAAAAACAAAGAAAAAAAAAAGAACAAAGTTGGCGCCTAGGGGAAGTAACCCAAACCGCTTTTTAAAAAAGTCGATGTCGCTAAAAATAAATTAAATTAAATATATTATCAATATAAATCAACTTTAAATAACACGCTTAAATAGAACACTTAAAAATCATTTCGCTATAAACAGTAACTAGCATACGGCTATTTAGTAAAATCGATTCCCTTACTGAAATATGCAAATGAGGTTACCTCTTAATCGTATATTTTGCAAGTATCATACTATATATAGAAATAAAGGAAATAGGAAAATGACGGATCTTTTGTATAAATAAATCACATTGTGAATAAACAAACTTACAGGAACACGAATTTATGTGTATATATATATATATATATATACATACATATATATATATATATATATATATATATATATATATATATATATATATATATATAAAGTATTATAAACCCACCCATACATAATTCTAGAACACAATTTCCTGGGTTACTAATAAAATAATAAATTTTAGTTTAAATTCGACACTAACAATAATTTCCTTCTATGGTGAAACACTAATTTAAACGTTTCGATGTCCGTTTTGGGAACGATCTGTCTGAAGCGTACCAATTCGTCTCAGTGTTCAATACCACTTCTTTTATGGAGAAAAACCTCATCTCTGAAGCATTGTTCTGAGATTTATAGAGAGATCATGGTTTCTACGATCGGGTCTGCGGAATCTGATAAGTTCTGAATCAATTCAAAGTGCAATTCATGCAGCTTTTCTATGGTTGCAGTCGACTTGTCACACGCTGCATTATTTTCGCTGCACATTTGACTCAATAATGAAGTGGTGCCACCATGCTTATTTCATTGTCACACATTGATGCAAAATCTTTTCCGTTGATCAAGTGTATGAAAACCGGCAACCATTTTGAACACATTCTTCTCATTCATGCGAATTTGTGAAGAAACTGCCTTCTGATATCTTCAAACTCTCTCTCTCTCTCGCTCTCTCGCTCGCTCTCTCTCCCTCCCTCTCTCTCTCTCTCTCTCTCTCTAATATAAATATATATATATATATATATATATATATATATATATATATATATATATATAGTATTTTATGAAAATATATAATTAAGCTCCACAGAATCTTCTGCGTTTAGACCTCGTAGGGATTCGTCAGGCCAAATATACTTGTATATATAATATATTCGCTGGTGACGTTATTCACAGTCTTTTAGTCGGGGTAAATCCGACCTTCTTTAATTGTATCTTGTTGAACACATGAATCCTTATGTCTAACTATACTGCATTTCGAACTGAACCTTAATTGAGTTATGTTTTTTATTTCTCTAAAATGTACACAAAGAACAAAAGAATAAATAAATAACTTAGGCACAAGGCCACTGAAAAAATTGGGGAAAGGTCTATGGTCATCCTCGTCACTGTAACTTTTGTTGGTTTATGCTAGTCCTAGCTAAGGTTATTCACCACAATACCGCGAACACACTGGGGACCGTCCTATTTAAGATTTCCTGAATTAAATAAATTTTGTAGTTTTTTCTTTTAAATAAAATGTATATATATATATATATATATATATATATATATATATATATATATATATATATATATATCACATAAATTAATATACGAAAGTATAGATTTATGCGTAAACTTAAAGTATATACTTCAACAGTGCTCAATACGTAGGTAGAGCTAGTTAGTAATTTATAAAATATATATGGCGATTAAGCTACACTGAATATTCGGCGTTTCATCCACTCTAGGATTCGTCAGGCTTATGCGCGAATTCTGTGGTTGTTTCTCGTTTTTATATGGTCCTCTTCTGTTGAGGGTTTAAGTTAGCCAATCAGCTTTCTAGTATTCACCGCGCCCCTTCCTATCAGCCAATGGGCATGCATTTTATCGAACAAAGGATCTGTTTTAGAACTAGGTTAGTGGTTTAAGGCAGACTTTTTCCTTTTTTTATATATATAAATATACATATGTGTACATACATATATGCATATACATATATATACATATATGTGTGATCGTTTATGTATATTCATGTTTATTTAATTTATTTATTTGTTTATTTTCTATTGTTTTTGTTAGTTTTAAAGCTATTTTGTATCGCATTCCTAGAGTAAGTTTTATTTTGTGAACACAGTTATTTGCTATTTCTCTTCTACAGTTTAATAGATTTTGGGGTTCTTTAAAGTACAGGATAGCAAATTTTTCATGAAGGCATAATTTACATGGGTCGTCTAAATGCCTACACGTGGTAGCTTTTCTTATTATTTTCCATTCGGCTACCGGCGAATGTCCGCTTTCTTTGAGTTTCCAGTATTTATTCGCTAGTGTTGTTTTTTATACGGTGTTTTTTACTGTTGAATGTACTTTTGTGGTCATAGTATCGGGGTTTGAAATCTAAGGAAGTCATGCCTACGTAATATTTCTTGTTATTCGGGTTTTCTTTCGCAAATATTGTTGCTTGATAAACTATGCTTTTTGTTAGACATTTATTTTGAACTGGGCAAAGTGTGCGGTGTCTACAGTTGCATTTATCTTGTTCGTTATTAGTATTTTTATTTATGGTGTGGTTGTTCTTGCCCGGGGTTGGTTTGTTATTATTATCATTATTATTATTATTATTATTATTATTATTATTATTATTATTATTATTATTATTATTATTATTATTATTATTATTATTGTTGGTTTTATTTTGTCATGGTGTCTACTTTTTATTGTTTATTTTGTTGTTGTTTACATTGTTTTTATTTAGTATTTTGTTATTATGTGCTTTAATTATCATCTCTTAATTTTCGCAACAACTGTAGGATAACTTTAAGGTATTTTTATTGAAGATTTTGTGTAAGGGGTTTGTTGCTGGAAAGTGTTTTTCAATAAGATCTAGAAATTTCTTACCAAGTTTTGTTTTTAACATTTGATTGTATGGAGCCGTATACCAAATTATAGTTCTTTTTTCTTCTATTTTTAATTTTATTATAGTTATTGGTGTTTTGTTGCTTATATTTGATATCCGTATTTTTGTATCCACTATTTTTTAGGGCTGTTTCGTAGATATTGGTTGACCTGAGTCTACTTACGATCGAGTTAGGAATGTGTTTTATAATTGATGGTGGGTGATTGGACTTAGCGTTTACGTAAATTGGAGTAGCGTTATCTATATATATCATCCACATACAATACTATTTCGTTGTATAACAACACATTCGAACCTACAACAGATCTAATGAGCGGGCTACGAACCAGTGCCGGAAATATTTCTCCTCGAGTGTGTATTAAATCCACGCTCGCCCGTCGCAGAAAGTGCTGAAACCATCATTTGTTTACAATCAGATAAATAGTAGGCTTCACTTAATTGCTTAAATACGCGTTGGGTGAAAATATATTTATAAAGTGCTCAACCCAAAGAGGGGGGGGTAATTTGTCATCCGGCGTGCACCCAGGCTAGTAATATAGATATACACACACACACATTATGTTTTGAGGTGTGTGTTGAGCAAAAATAAAAAAAAAATAATTGGTAGTAGGCAGGCTCGAACCCGTACTGCGAAGGAGGAAAAGAACGTGAAAAACAATGCGACATCTTTGCCGTTGCGTCCATCACTAAACCGGAAGTGGCGAAGCTTTAAATTAAGGCTAGTTCATCGAAAAGAGAGGATGAATTTCGAAAATATTGGCGACCTATTCCTGTAGAAAAGTTCCTAGTTGAGAGTGGAGGCATTAATATTTTTAGCCAATTCTTTGATATTTGTCGTCTAAAAATCCATCGTGTCTGTCGAAAGTTATAGGCAGATATACATACATAGATAGATACATTTAAACAGACAGGTGAGATTTATATTATTATTATTATTATGATTATTATTATTATTATTATTATTATTATTATTATTATTATTATTATTATTATTATTAAAGCTTTTATTCACTAAATATGGCCATTCAGACTTAAGTGATATTATGATCAGTCAGTTGTGCAATCAGATATTTGCATTACATTTAAATTTTTGCCTGTTTGTCCAGTCGGAAAAGCATGGAGTACGATGAAAATCCAAAATACAAGCGGCTGAAGGAAGGAGTTATTTGTGTAAGACATTTTCCGGCATCTGATGATTTTTTACACAAATATTTTGCTGCTCATCCGGTTGATTAGCATTATTTGCGTTGAGTGGATAAAAGTGTATTAACTTCGTAGGGACATAGTCCGTTGAACTACTTGTCAAGCACAAACTAGGGTGCAACGTTATAGCAACGAGAGATGAGCTTGAGCATAGTCTGTAGCACAAAACTTACCATGTTAGTGACTCTGTGTTAAATCTATTTTGCAAAGTAAAAAGCTTTTATTCCAAAAAACCGCCGCCGTTTTTACTTTGACAAATTTGGCTTTAAAAATAATCAGTTTAAACGAATGTTTATTACAGTAGGATATTATAAATTGGTTTAGAGATGCTTTTCTAGTTGGTTTTTATTAATCATGGTTTTGGAAATTTCAAAATATCATTGAATAGGTTAATTGTCACGATAAATATTGAAACGATCGTAAAACAGAATATTTGTACTGGAAAACAAATGTGTAGATCCAAAGCGTTAACACTATTTAGTTGGCATCTTTTCTTATTTTTGCAACCTATAATGTTTGTATATTTTTAAATATATTTTTTTACGATGAGCCTACTTGACACGTTAACTCTCACTTTCTTTTTTATTTTCTCTCTGTCTCTCTGTCTCTCTCTGTATATATATATATATGTGTGTGTGTATATATGTATATATATATGTATATGTATATATATATATATATGTATTATGCATACATACATATGCATATGTATGTATATATATATACATACATGGTTGAAATTAAAATAAAAAAGTTTCACGGGCAACATCGTATCGGGACAGCCAGTACACGCACGCATACATACATATATACAAGCATTTAAGTTACTGGATAAATTGTACAATTTATTTTGACATGTTTATTGGATTCATACAAACTCACGTATACACTTCGGTTTCTGAATAAAAATAAATGTTCGTGTTACTGTGCGTATACATAACAGGGTGCAACGAATCAGATCTATTTAGATTGGCGTATTTATGTGAGTAGATACGATTTACTGCACGGAAAAAATAAATAAAAAGACCTCAGTTTGATGAAAGAAATGCTTTGAACATATGGGTGTGGTTGTTTGAATAGTAAGTGGGTATGTATAGATGCATTACACATATATGTATATATCCTTATATTCATAAGGAGAGAATGCCAGATTTACATTTTTTTCTGAAATGGTATTAGTGTAATTGGCACAACAGGGTAAACGGAATTCGAAAATAAGAAAACTTCGAGGGGAATGAAATCTCTGAATAAAACGTCGAGTCTTTTGTATGTCGATATTCATTTCAACACTTCTTTGTGATCACCATTCACAAAATGCTGTACAATGTGCTACAACTCGCACTCCATGTTAAAACTTATTAAGAAGAAAACACGAGCTGATCAGAAAGGAACGATTCCGTAGAATGCCCATTAATTGGGTTTTACTTAAAACACTGGCTGGCACGATCCATCACACGGCCATGCCCGAGTTCCTATGAAAGAATGTGAACAAATAACCTTTTTCAAAACAGTTGTGCTGATTTTGCTCCAAGTCCTTTGGAAAAATACGAAATATTTTCCATATATATATATATATTTATATATATATATATATATATATATATATATATATATATATATATATATATATATTGATTATTGTATTCGAAGTTTTATCTCCTCATCAGCACAAAGGGGAGATTTAAGATACCAACATAAAACTAGCATTTTGTAGTAAGTTCAGTAGATCGTCCTTATTAAGATTCATTAAGAAATTTGTTTTAAGTTGATCAGTATTTTATGTGCATTCTTCTGTGTTTTGGGCTCGAATTAATTAATAAGTGATATATATATATATATATATATATATATATATATATATATATATATATATATATATATATCACTAATACATCACTTATATATAACTCTGCTTCTCAAATGATACAACATGGTCGTCTTTAAGTCGAATGTGTACAAGTTATTATAGGCTGTTATCCCAGAGACAAATTTACACTCGTTAACATTTATCCTTGACTTGCAGTCCGGCCTTAATAAATGGTAACACTTTTAAAAATCACTCCAGAGATCCCAGCTCACTCTTTCAGCCACAGCATTTCCAGCTACAAATGACGTCTGGTTACCAGATCCAGTGCTCGTTAATGGTCAGTACCCCATCGACGTCCAACTACCAGTTTCAGAATTCAGATCTTGATTACACGACCCGAACCAATCAAACACACCTCATCCTTCCCCAAAACGATCTTGATTCATAATCCTTATTGCTATACGATTAACTGTTTTCCTCTTGTCAAGTAAAATATATCTATCAATATCTATCATCCTTTAACCGATCATCTGTGAGTGTCATCTCTTTGCTATTGCCGATAACATTTTGCTTTTTGTGTACGTTTTTTAGTTATATGGCCAATCGGCACCTTTATCATTCAGATAACTGCAACAAGTGAATTGTGACAGTATTCTTTTTTATATATATATGTATAAATCGCTCAAGACAAAATATTTAACCGCTTGATGCAAGGAGATTAAAAATACTACTTCAATGTAAATAAATAAATAAATAAATAAGATAAACTAGCCAAATATGATAGACTTCGCACCAGAAAAGAATAATTATTCCACTTTGTCAGTAACATCGCCCATGGAACGCGAAAACTAAAGACAAAAGAAAAGCGAGAGTTACAAGGTTATCGAAAGTAAATACAAAGTCTCATTTCTATTATCTCGTTGAAGTATACAATCCTCATCCGCAAAAATAAGCTATTGCCTGGGAAGACGTTTCGGTTATAATAGAAAAATACTACACTATCACCCTACAAAGAAGGAGGAACTGTCTTCAGAATTATATCATAAAAGATATAGTAACCATCATAAAGGAGACAGTAATACTTGGAAGAAGTGTTACGACAAAGCAACGTATTGTAAAATAGCCACACCCCAAAGGATGATATGATACCTGTGAAAACGTTGGCATGACTATAGAACAGATGCGATACTATACCCCCTCTAGGAAGAGGTAATGCCTAGAAAGGTTGCTGTCATATGGAACAATCGCATTTGGCATTGACCAACCATCTTGCGTGATGATCTCATGATAACAGAATATACAGGATGGAACGATAAAATTGTCGCCCTAGAGAAGACGACATAATTCCATTTCCATTTCTTTTTTTTTTTTTATTGCAGATCATTTAATAGTTGGTCAGTTGTGTATAAATCCCAAGAGCGTTAGGAGCCTTCTATCATGTCTGAAAGTGACACAATGTTCAACGAGACAGATCGGAAATGCACCGCTGTATAACTCATGCTCTCTTCCAATCCAAGTTATGACAGCCGAACCATTACCAACACTCTCGAAATGCAAATCCAGACTATTCCACGCTTGAGACCACAGGTCAATGAGCTTTCCGGCCACGGTTATGGTCTTTGGTGTGGTTTAAAGTGAAGGCCACATCATTCTACCTTACATCTTAGTAGTCGACTTGAAAGTCAAGACCAAAGTGTACCTGAATGTGCTAAAGAGCGTGGCGAGCACCTGGTGCAATCAGATAACCGATGGCAGAACTTGTGTGTGGCAGAAGGCGTCATCGCCGGCCCACAAGTCCAAAGAGACCCAGGCTTGGCTGCAGACGTAATGCTGCGACTTTGTACCCTTCTCTTACGA
This sequence comes from Euprymna scolopes, assembly GCF_053919585.1. Taxonomy (NCBI): domain Eukaryota; kingdom Metazoa; phylum Mollusca; class Cephalopoda; order Sepiida; family Sepiolidae; genus Euprymna; species Euprymna scolopes. The sequence continues at coordinate 44,161,935 of NC_136488.1, forward strand.
GCCCCTCTGCTCTCCAACCTGAACCCGCTGAACAACTTCGTTTGGTCATACGTCGAGAACATTACCAACATGATCTCCCACAACAACCTCATCGCCGTTATCTGCCGAATATTCGCTGTGCTCCCGTTGGCGTTCGCAGAAGAGGCTTGCTCCTAGTTCCGGCCCTTTATCAAGGCGGTGATTACCAAGTTACCAGAAGTGATTTTTTCAAGAAAAGTTTTTAAATAAATCTGTAGTGTTGTTTTCTTTAGGACGGAAAATTTATCGTTCAACTCTGTATACTACAGTACCCCCCCAACAAAAATGATAGCGTAATGCCTGGAAGGATGGTAGTATTGTTAAAAGTAATCCAGTAGTTTAAAGTGATGCAGTCGTCCCAACAGAACTCAAACGTACAGCGTTTCGAGATGGTAACTCAGCACCATCATCACCACCAAATCTTTATTGGAAAAGGTTGTAGTTTACAAAGTGCAGCTCACCCTGGAAACACTTCAATTCATAAATATATTGGCCGAATTTGGTCAATAAAATACACGATGTTATATTACAAGAAAATTAAGGATACATTTTTACTTATTTTTCATCTTAACAATCACCTTTAAAACGACGACTTTATATGTTTTCGGGTATGTTAAAAACGAATATCACATTTAAATTTACCGCAAACAAGTAGTTTTTCGGATATCAAGGAATGTAATTCCTTATGTTATCACTGGTGGCAATTTTTGTACATGCTTGCACTACTTACTTGCGGCAAATCTATTGTGATATTTGTTTACAATATACACGAAAACATATAAAAGTCCTAATTATAAAGATGATTATTGAAGTAAAAAGCAAAATAAAAAACTACCAAACTAAGATTTCTGATTTATGTAATTTGAAGTCGTGTTCCATGAAAATTTTCTTTTTCTATGTGCCTAAATTGAATTCAACATATTTTATGTTCAGTTTGATCTTAAACAAAGGGAGAGAACCAAATGATTTTTTATTTAAAAAGGGGGAGACAATCACCTTAAGTAAGAGTTTTCTTTCTTGCACGTTTCTCGTCAATAAGCTATTATTTTTCTTAAAACTAATTTAGGTCGATTTCAATTATTTTACATCTATTTTTTGTTCTTGTTAAATTCAATCCCTACACCCGATGCTATCCGCGTATACAAAAAGGCGATTCTACTTTTTAAACGACGACATACAACAACTTAAAAATATTAACAGAAAAATAATAATTTAAAAAGGAACAATTATTTTAGAATTTAGAGTGAGGGGGATCAGTTTTGCATATACATTTAATATAAAATCTTTAATTGTTCAGCTATCGGTAATGACCACCCATCTTGGAATTAGATATGGAAATATCAGCGTATTTTTTTAAGCAATTACATTTTCTGTGGAATGAGTAATAATAGTATTATTATGATGAAAAACTAACTTTTCAGTAAAAAAAATAATTATAACTTGCAACGAACATGTTTGGTAAGACATTTTGTTTCCGTACAATAAAAATCCATTAAATGTTCACATAATTAGACAATGTGCCTAAAAAAAAAATAGAATAAAATAATAATAATAAAATAATAATAATAATAATAATAATAATAATAATAATAATAATAATAACAACAACAACAGTAATAACAACAACAAAATAATAATAATAATAATAATAATAATAATAATAATAATAATAATAATAATAACAACTTATAATAATTAATAAACATGTTTACATGATTAAAAATCGAAAAAAATAGCTACTTGTAAAGTTGTATATAATGGCCCGATGGAATTTACATACGGAGCAAAATAATAATAAAAAAAGAAGTTAACAAAAGTAAAAAAAAAGGAAGTTTTTAAAATGGTAAAAAAAAAGAGAAAAGTAAAGAAAAGTTTTTTTTTAAATTTTTTTAATATTTTTTTTAAGACGGCCAGACGGTGACAAGACCGAAAGAGTTCCCCATAGAAAATTCACATAACAAAATCCTACGTTTTTCCTTGAATATTAACGGCGTTTTTTAGTTACTAAATTGTTAGGTGAAAATACAGAATAGTTAGCAACTCTTTCCTCGTGTTAAGAATGGTTTTTTAAATAATAACTGTAATGGTTCAATGCCGTCTATAAACTGCAGAACTAGCTTTAGTTTTTTTTTTTTTAAATATTAATCTGTTTATTAAAAATATTCAAATGAATCTGAAATGTAGTTTTATATTTTTATAAATAAACTAAAATAACAAAAAAATAAAAAACAAAAAACCAACACTTTTTTAAATAATTATATTCAAATAGTCAGAGTTCACTCACTAGTGTAACCATTACCTCTCATTAGCCGAGAAAGAGATAATCATAAAGGAAATTTTCTGCATTGGTACCGGCTTCCTATCTGCAAAACAACAAACGGAAGTGAGATTCAGCGCCTAAACTTGAATATGATTAACATTTTTCTCATGTTCGAACATCAGAGTAAATCTGATGAACAATTAAAAAACATGCATTTAACCGAAAAAAAAAAAACTAGAACAGAAGGTTACAATTTAAGACATGTTTCAAGGGAGAGAACTTGTACAATCATTTCAAGAGTAATTGCCAGGGGGCCATAACTATTTTCGTACGAATGCAACATCGAATAAATTTATGTATATATCGGCTGGCCTTGTTTTAGTTTCTGCTCACAAATGAAGGGAGATAACTTATGTAGATTATATATTTGAAAATCAAAATAACGTTTTGTCTTTAATTCTTAAATATTAATTCTTAATATTAATTATTACATATTAATATTAATATTATTATTAAGGTAAACTAGTTTGTGTCTTAGGGGTTATCGGGGTCGCTGAAAACTTATCTAGCATTTAAACCCGTCGTAAATTTACCATTTGCATGGTATTAACCCTTGAACATTGGGATTATTTTCGCTATTGTGCCGCTTTCGTTACATTCTCTATTTTTTTTTACATGACGCGTTCGCGTCACGTCGCGGAGGAATCTTTAGCGGACATTTGAAATAATAAAGTTTTGAAAAAAGATGTGGTTCATATTTTTTGTGTTGTTACGTAGTTTTTCATGCTTTTTAATTGACCCAAAATATAAAGTTTTCACGAGCGGTTTACAAAAACATTTGTTTTTCATTTTTTTTAGGGAGGAGGTATTCAATTATATAACGTGTATGGTTTTTCTTCTGCAGTTTAATTAACCGTTTTTTTCCGTAAGTAACGCGCTGACATTAACTGAGCAGAAGAGCCGTGTAATATTTCACACAAATTCTGTTTACCTTGGTGTGTGTGTGGGGAGGGGCGGTGGTGGGGAGGACTGTTGTACACCCCCCCCTCACTAATGTAAACAGAATTTGTGTGAAATATTAAACGGTTCGCCTGCTCAGTTAATGTCAGCGTGTTACTTACAAAAAAAAAACAAAACAAAAAAAAACAAACAAACAAAAAAAACAACAGAAGAACCTCTTAAACATTTACAAGTCGTATAATTGAAAAAAAAAGGATAAAAAACATAAAATATGTTTTTGTAAACCACTCGTGAAAACTTAATCTTTTAGATTAATTGATATGCATAAAAAAACTACCACACACACACACACACACACACACACACACACACACACACACACACACACACTGAACCGTATGTTTTAAAAAAATTATTTCACATGTCCGCTAAAGATTCCTCTGCAATGTGACAAGTCACTTTTCTACGCGAACGCATCATGTAAGAAAAGTGTTAAAAAAAGTGGTGAAATGGCGCAAAATAGTCCCATCGCCAAAGGGTTATTACAATTCAAACGGTAAATTTGCGACGGGTTTAAATGTCAGATTCGTTTTTTAGCAGTCTCGATAACCCCTATAAACACAAACTAGAATGGTCGGCATTGTATTACAGTTAAAATAAACATTTACAGTGATACCTTAATTTAATATATTGATGTATGATTCTCTGCCCTATTTCACCACGTTTAAAAATTATTAACAAATCATTTTTATTAAATGGAAATAACTTTCTGAATTTTAAAGGAATGTTTGTTGTCACACGGAAAGAGAAATATACGGAAACAAGTGCTTGTGTAGGTATGTCAGAAATTTCGTGAAAATAGTGAATAATTCCACCCCATCTTTTCAAGCTTATAACTCCTCGAAAAATGTAATTCAAGCCCTAATTTTTCTTTTCAATTAAAGGAGCAAGGATCAAGGTTTCATTAAAAAAAAAAAATCAACGTGTTTTTTTTTTTTTTTAAAAGGTTTTAAACTTCGGACTTGGCAGGTAAATTTCTAAAAAACAGTACTTTTTTTTTGTTTTAAATTTGAATATATTATTTATTGACCTTTTCTCTTCAATTTGTGATATATAAGACTTTGGTATATAAATTAATTATTTACTTTTTAATAGACATTTCAAAATGGGAGGCGTGAATTATTCGACCCCCTGTCTTTCCAAGCTTATAACTCCTCGAAAAATGTAATTCAAGCCCTAAGTTTTTTTTTTTCAATTAAAGGAGCAAGGACCAAGGTTCCATAAAAAACAACAAATCGAACAAATCGACGAATGTAATTGCTAAAATGGAGTTCGTATCGAAAAAAATGTTTTAAACATTTTACAAAAATATTATTTCAAATTCCAAGAAAAATCATTGGTAAACATCATCAATGATTTCAGAGTATTACCAAATAAAAACACATCTTTATTCCAAATTAAATATGCAACGTTAGAGAAAAATACAAAAAAAGTATTCTAATTAAATAAACACTTCGTTTTATTATTACAAATAAATAAATAAATAAATAAATAATCAAATAAAAGTATTACAATTTGCACGATCCGTACTTTTGAGAAAATCAGTGGGAATTTGTGTTTGCTAACTTGCTTTATTTGGATAATTACGTAATTAAAAAAAAATATATGAATATTGTTTATTCTTTGAATTTTAAGTTGCTAGTTATCGTTGAACTAGTTTAATAAAACTAATAATGTTTTTCCTAGTTTCTTAAGATTATTTAGTCGGGCTTGAAATTCGAATAAGTTCTTATTATTTTTCAGTATTTATCGTAGTTTTTTATTTAGCACGATTAATATTCAAATAATTTACATTTATTTCCTTTTAGATATTAACTTTGGTCTTTTACCTTTAAAACACAATGACAATGGAAACGTAAAAAAATAATAAAAAATAATAATGATAATTATTTTTTAAGAAGCATAGGTGCATGATGATTCTGCCGTCATTTCTGTTGCAACCGAAAAAAAGAAAAGAATAAAATAATGTACCCCCCCATGATTTATCATGAACTTAAAAAGGGTCTAACATATATTAATATTTTAAAAGTATATTTAAATTTATTGATTGGATATATGAAAAATAAAATTAAATTCATATTTTCTTTGATTTTCCTTTTTCTATCCTTGATTAAATAAGAAATTAGTTTTCCGTTACATTGCAGATAAATTTCAAGTTAGACAACTCTTACAATACAAGAGTTATTGCCCCTGTTCTTTGTTCTGGTAAAAGTGAAAATTCCTAATAAAAAGAACAAGACACATGTAAATATTTGCCTAGTATTGTTTTATCATTTATTTCGCAATTATTCCAACTGTTCTCGTATGACAAAAAAAAAAAAAAAAAAAAAAAAAAAAAGGAATTTTAATTAATAAATGTTACTATTGGCAACATAAATCATTTTAAAGTTGGGAAACTAATCAAAAACAATTTACCTCGATATACTAACACTTTTCTGATATATTTGCGTTAAAAGAAGAAAAAAACTATTTTAAATAAATAAAAAAAAAAACAACTATATTTAATAAAAAAAAAACAACTATATTTAATAAAGTTTATGAATATTTCATGTTCCATAAACATCGGTTCTGAGAAAAAGTAATAAGGAATCCAGTATTTCACTTCCTATCAACAAACACATCGAAAATGATATTATATCTGTTTATTTGTGGGGCGGTCACTACCGAACACATCTCTCAACATTTGGGCTACAGACTTTAAACTTGATATAAAAGGGATTTGGACCTGTAGAACAAATTTGATTTGGTCTTTAGCCAGTAAAAATAACTGGTAAGTTATCAATATTGAAAAAAAAAAAAATGGAATTTGGCAAGCGACCAAGCCTATGTTGACTTAAAGTGCTTCAATCACGTTCTCACACCGGTTCTCGAAGTTAAGCAATATCGAGTATGGCCAGTACCAGATGGGCAACTATTTGGGAAGGCGAGACGCTGTATGTACCAGGTTGGGAAACTGGTACGGGCTATTCTTCTTTCGAGTGTTAGGCAACCCATCTAGTGATGGCGTCACGATAAAAGAAATACCCTTGATAGCCCTAGCGAAGCATCAAGTATTCAGTTATGGACAAGATTTGAGTTACATTACAAATTTGTGTGGTGAATTCAATCTCGGCTGCGCCCGTATGTTACGTTTACGTTCTGTATGCATGCGCAAATATACATTAAGAGGGTAAACACCTTGTTTTTTTACTTTTGAAATCACTACTATACATTGGCTAAAATATAATAATCGATAAAAAAATTTGACTCAATAATAATAAATATGAAATCTGCAGAAATTAACATATCGTATTTAAGCATATTTTACGACCGGGCATCGCCGACGGCTTGCTAGTACATACATAAAAGTGATCATTTCCACCTGTATTTTTTTTTCTGAGGAATGGTATCTACCAAACTCCTCTGTCAAATTTTCGTCTACAAACACGGAACTTGATTTTTAGGTCATTTGAACGGGAGGAACAAATCAGATTTGGTTTTTGGCTAGACAAAATCAAAAAAAAAAAATGGAGCTGAAAAGGTGTAAGTACGCATGCGCAAATATGCATTTGTAGGTTAAACAACTTTAGGCTTTGCAGTTTTTGTATGTGTATTGATTTAGGTCAGACGGTAACGTATAAGGCTGGAGAGCTAAATATTTTGATTTCGATGCTAGCTTATAACACCCAAGTCATTTTTTTAAACTTTTGAAATCACTACATTATATAATATAATAATTGATAGATAATTGATTCTATAATAATATATACATCTTCATGAACTAAAGTATTATATAGAAGCGTATATTAGGACCAGGCATAGCCGAACGAGCATTGCCATATATTAGGTTCAATATGATAAGCAATAGATAGTTGGCTCTAAAGTAATAAATACAAAATCTGCATAAATTTTACGACCGGACAATGCCAGCCGACCTGCTAGTACTATTATAGATTTAAAGCTACTGTTCATCCATGTTTGAAATATTGCTGCCACATATTGCCTGATCCGCCAACCATTAGGCGTTTCCCCTGGGTAAGTTTCAAAATAAAGAATCCTTGACTTAATAACATCTGCATTGATACAGATTTCGTACTTATTATTGTATTATATTGCACCCAATATATAATAATAATTTAAAAATTAAAAAAAAAAATGACTCATGCGCCACTACCGGGAATCGAAACCAAAACATTTAGCTTACTATTTACTTTTTCCTTCGACGTTAATGCCTGAACTATGAAGACATGTTTGCTGCAAGGCTAAAAATTAAAACATGAACCAGTAGCTATTACCTTATACATGCATATTCGTAATGCCGTTGTTCGACCTTCACCTGACAAATTTCATTTCTTTAATTTTAAAACTTTTGCACGGATTTTTCTCAGCTACACCCCAAATAGAAAGTTTCGCATGGGTTCGAATCCCCTATATATTAAGTTTCATGACTGTAGACCAAAAACTGACATAAGAGTTTTTGTAAGCATAAATACGTAAACACATGTATATACGCATACATAAATACATATATAGAGGGTTGTGTTTACTATAAACTTTTTACGCAAATATTACGCAAGTATAAATCATGTAGAATATCTGCATGAATATAATCACACGTAATAGTTAACTAAAGATGATCATCACCTGAGAAAACCGAAAAAAACTAATAGGAAATTAAACACAATACGTATTATATACGTTTGAAGCCAAAACAACGCATTATTACAAAATAAACAGACATTTATTTTGTTTAAAATTTATATTGAAATTCATAGATATATTTCGAAGGAAACCTTCATCTTCATTTTCTTTTGCCATGTTGTTGTTGGAGCAGAGAATCAGCAAGTAGAAGTCCGTTTGTTGTTTCTAGAAGAAAATAGAAGGAAAGTCATACTGATGATGAAGTACATCTTCGACATATATTTATGAATTTCAATATAAATTTCAAACAAAATAAATTGTTGTGGCTTAAAACGTAGATAATACGTATTTTATTTATTCAAACTCAAGCAGCGCCTCTAATGGACCACAAATCTTAACGTAATAGGAAATTAAGTAAAATGAATACTTAAAAGTATGTGCAAATTTGGTAGATCTTTTGCAGATGATTGCAATTCTACGACCCATGACAAAATTGTATTTTCTTTTCAAATAAATAGAAAAAAAGGATTCGTTTATTATGAATATTAACACACCGAACACCAAAATTTATAGGAGTATATATATATATATATATATATATATATATATATATATATATATGTGTGTGTGTGTGTGTGTGTGTGTGTGTGTGTGTGTGTGTGTGTGTGCGTGTGTATTCCAGATAATTATTATTTTTTTATTTTATTTTTATTTACACAGTGATCACCACTTATCAAGGCCCGAAAGCCACTCAGGGATAAGGGTTATTGCAAGTACATTACGTTAGTGTGGAGATTTGATGAAGTGTTTACTTAAGGGGGCGGTTTATTTGGAATTTGTTAACATTGGACTTGAAGACATCCAAGTTGTAGTCCGGTGGGAAGCAGGCAGACGGAACAGAGTTCCACAGGCGTGCAGTTCTAAGAAAGAAGCTTTGTTCATGGAATCCGCGTTTTGATTTAGGAACATACATAGAGTGGGGGAAACTTTTCACAGTGGATTCAGCTAGACGGGTGTTTTTCGTGAAAGATTGGCAAGGGGGGGACCAGAGATTGGAGTTCAGACGAGCACCTGCCATGGAAATAACGATAAAACAAGGATAGGCTCGCAACGTCTCTTCTGTGGGAGAGAGGTTGCAGGGTAGAGAAAAGGGCATCCCCCACTAAGCCACGAATCTATTTTGTACTCTGTCAAGGCAGGATATGATATTTTTAGCAGCTCCTGCCCAGATATGGCAGCAGTATTCCATCCTTGGACGTACTTGGCTTTTATATAGATAGAGAATTGCATCAGTAGTGAGATATCTTCTGGAGCGGTAGAAGGATCCCACCACCTTTCCAGCAACCTTGGCAACAGACTTGATGTACGTGTTCCATTTCAGATCAGGAGTAAAGGTCAAACCCAGAGGTAAACAACCAATTAGTTTTTTCAACGCTATTCACACGTGTGCCTAGCATAGAAGTACGGTCAGATATACTTGTGATTTGTTTTACCTCAACATTTATGTCGCTACACATTCATGAGCATGTTTAGGTCAACCAGTTTAAAATAATTAGAGACATCTTCAGGCAATGCTGCTTATATGAATATTCCCAATTTTCATTACGGACTCTACTTTTGTATATGCAATAACTCCCATAAAGATTTGTCTAGTTACTTGAAACTAATTGAGGAAAACATGTTTATGAATGTGCAGCGATATATAAATGCTTATCTAAACAAAAAAGTATATATATATATATATATATATATATATATATATATATATATATATATATATATATATATATATTGATTAATATTTTATAAATTTCTCGATTTTCCTTCTCAAATAACATAACGTCAACCATCGTCTGTATTTTTATTTTATTTTTACTCATATATATATATATATATATATATATATATATATTAGTGTTGTGCCGATGAATCGGAATCGGAATCGGGAATCGGTTAAATCGGTAATTTTCGGGGAATCGGAATCGGCATCGGAATCGGAAAAATTTGTGTATAATTTCCGATTCCAAAATCGATTCTTTGAATATTTTTCAAAAGTTAATTTTCAATTGCTTGTGCCGATTATAAATATTTATTTCTTTTAAACTATTAGTAAAACTAAACTCTATAGATCTACGTACTCGTTATAGAATGAAGTTCTCATAACAAAATCACGTAATTTCATTAAATAGTTTTTGTTTTACGCTCCCTTGACTAATTATCGCAGTTTTTTTAGGAAGATTCCGAATTTCCCAAATCGTTTTTACGGCATAAAATAAAAACTATTTGATGAAATTACGTGATTTTTTTATGAGAACTTCATTCCATAACGAGTACGTAGAATATATATATTTTTTTTATTTTCGTTTTTTAACATAGTGTAAACTGCACAAGCACCCTTTTTTAATACGTGAAGACAGTTTAGAGCTTCATCCTAGATCTAAAAATAATTTGGTTTTTAGTGGATTTACAAATATCGTCCAAAAGTAGAATTTCAATGAGAGGGGACTTTTAAATGTAAATATAATTTCTTTTTCAATCTGAAAAATTTCTAAATGTTTTCTCTTTATCTATTTTATCCAGACTTTGATAAATTCATTGTGAGATATTCATGTATATTTTTAACTTTTCCGAAACCCCGAGAAAAATGCGATGGTGTCAGACAATGTGGCTCCAGGAAAATAAAATAAAACTCTATTCGTTTGAAATCTTTTCATATTAAACTCCTTGAGAAATTTGGCAAGTGGG